>NC_069501.1:989197149-989311883 GCF_027579735.1 Bombina bombina
TTATACCCCTCTGTTCTCGCATATAAGGACCCTTTTATCCAAATGGAGTAAATTTAACATATCTCTATATGGTAGATTGATTGCAGTAAAGATGACAATATTACTGAAGATCCTTTACTTATTTAGGTCATTATCTATAAATATATCGACGGCAGCCCTGCTGAAAATTCAAAAATAACTAATATCATTCATTTGGAAGGGAAAGAAAGCTAGAGTCAATAAACAAACTCTCAGGCGTCATAGGAAAAAGGGCGGGATGGATTGCCAGACCTGGTTGCATATTATTATGCTGCTAGAACAGTGCAAATGTCACTATGGTATAACCAATCAGATAATATTAGATGGGTAGAAATTGAATCTGACATGTTTTGATGATATTACCACTTTATAAATTGCTTTGGTGCCTAAAAAAAAAGAAAGACCCCCTATATGACGAAGATTTATTGCATACAATCATGTTATAGGACCACTTAAAAACTAAATATCCTATTGTGCAATTAGGTTCGAGGGTGATTCCCGTAGTAATTTCCAATGAAGACCAAGATCATATCCTTCAACAAAAATGGGCCAACAGTATCAATATGCAGACCTCAATGTCCAAGAAAAATCAAACTGGTTTCATTACTTACAGTTAAGATCTAGAGTTGCTAAGGTAGTGGGGACAAACAAGGCAGGCGTTAATACTTACTTAGAACACATTTGTCTCAGAACATAGAAGCACTATTTGTAACTTATATATGATGTTCAATGTTCATGCTTCCACTACAGTTAAACTCCCATTTATGCAGAAGTGGGAATCTGACTTTAAGTTTGACTGGACAACAGAAAAATAGCATGACATTTTAGGATCAGGTCCTTCTTTCTCTATATGCGCACACTTAAAAGAAAACTATATAAATGTGGCATTAAGGTGGTACTTTCACCCTTCTTGAATACATGGTAAACAGTATAATAAAAATAATTGCCTGAGAGGCTGCGAAGCGAGGGGAACCTATTCACATATGTGGTGGTATTGTTGTCATGTTTCTAACATTTGGTCAAAGGCTTCTAACCTCCTGAGACAAATTTTTGATAAAACAATTTGCTTGAATCCTACTCAAGCTCTGCTGGATAAACCAGTATCAGGTCTTAATTCCAAGGCAAACAAATTAGTAGCCATGATATGCACTATAGTTAGAATAACTCTAGCGAGATATTGGAAAACTGTACTACCAACATTTTAAATTGTTGAATGTAAGATCAATTTTTATTTTCAGATGAGTAGTGCTACTTTGATTACCAGTGAGCATTTGATGTAGAGTAGGATTTTGTGTGATAAGTATAACGTGGCTGGGCCCCTTACCCTATGGAAATGGGGAGTGCTTGTTCTTTGTTGAGATGAGAATGGGTATCCCAAAATAAGATATGAGGGGGCTCAGTATTATTTATTATTAAAAATTAGACTGTCAAAGATTTCACAATATGTATCCGGAATATATTTTCCAGATTTGTATTGTCTTGAATTTTCTTGTATTTTCATTGAAAAACACAAACTTTTTTCAACAAAAAAACCCTTCTAAAATACCCCTCAGGCAACCCCACACCTCAATTATTAAGGTGCCTTACCGCTACCAATTAAGACCGGATCACCCAGAAATGGAGAAAAAAACTTTTTTCTTCAGAAACATTATGAAGTAAAGCCGGTCATGTAACCGCAACTGCTGTTATGTTGTCTGACTTTCAAATTACTTCTGCGACACAGAGAGGCACTAAAAATAACTTCCTGGTTCACTGAGTACCAGAAATAACCGTTTTTTCAAACCTTCAAATTTTGCGTTTTATTTTAAAGCAAAGGGGAAATGAATAAGCTGCTGAAATAGAAAAACATAATTTATGTAAGAACTTACCTGATAAATTAATTTCTTTCATATTGGAGTCCATGAACTAGTGATGTATGGGATTTACAATCCTACCAGGAGGGGCAAAGTTTCCCAAACCTCAAAATGCCTATAAATACACCCCTCACCACACCCACAATTCAGTTTAACGAATAGCCAAGTAGTGGGGTGATAAAATAAGGAGTAAAAAAGCATACAAAAAGAGGAACTGGAAATATAATTGTGCTTGTATACAAAAATCATAACCACCATAAAAATAGGGTGAGTCTCATGGACTCTTGGCCAATATGACAGAAATGAATTTTTCAGGTAAGTTCTTACATAAATTATGTTTTCTTTCATGTAATTGGCAAGATTCCATGAGCTAGTGACGTATAGGATAGAAATACCCAAGATGTGGAAGTCCACAAAAGAGTCACTAGAGAGGGAGGGATAAAATAATAACAGCTATTTCCGCTGAAAAAATTAAATCTAAACAAAAAAATATAAGTCTTTCTTAAAAACTTAAATCATAAGCAGAATCAAACTTTTCTACCAAAGACTGCTTCTGCAGAAGCAAATACATCAACACGGTAGAATTTAGTAAATGAATGCAAATAAGACCAAGTTGCTGCTTTGCAAATCTGATCAACTGAAGCATCATTTTTAAAAGCCCAAGAAGTAGCGACTGATCTAGTAGAATGAGCTGTAATTCTCTGAGGCGGAGACTGTCCCGCTTCCAAATAAGTCTTGTGAATCAAAAGCTTTAACCAAGATGCCAAAGAAATGGCAGAAGCTTTCTGGCCTTTCTTGGAACCAGAAAAAACAACAGACTAGAAGTCTTTCTAAAATCCTTAGTAGCGTCGATATAGTATTTCAAAGCTCTTACAACAGCTAAAGAATGTAAAGATATTTCAAGAGCATTCTTAGGATTAGGACACAAGAAAGGAACAACAATTTCCCTACTAATGTTGTTAGTTTAAATTTCTTCCTAAGGTTGTGAATTCTAAGTCCGCAAAACAGCTTAATTCTGATGAAAAATCAGAAAAGGAGACTCACAAGAGAGAGCAGACAGTTCATAAACTTTTCTAGCAGAAGAGATGGCCAAAAGGAACAACACTTTCCAAGAAAGTAGTTTAATATCCAAATATTGCATAGGCTCAAAAGGAGGAGCCTGCAAAATCTTTAAAACCAAATTAAGACTCCAAGGAGGAGAAATAGACTTTATAACATGTTTGATACAGACCAAAGCCTGAACAAAACAATTAATATCAGGAAGTTCAGCGATCTTTCTATGAAATAGAACAGAAAGAGCAGAGATTTGTCACTTCAAAGTACTAGCAAATAATCCTGAAGAAATTGTAAAATTCTAGGAATTCTAAAAGAATGCCAAGAGAATTTATGAGAAGTACACCAAGAAATATAGGTTTTCCAAACCCGATAATAAATCTTCCTAGAAACAAACTTACGATCCTGTAGCATAGTATTAATCACTAAGTCAGAGAAACCTCTATGACTAAACATTCAATTTCCATACCTTCAAATTTGAGATCCTGATGGAAAAACTGCCCTTGAGACAGAAGGTCTGGCCTTAAAGTAAGTGGCCAAGGTTGGCAACTGGACATCCGGACAAGATCCGAATACCAAAACCTGTGAGGCCATGCTGGTGCTATCAGAAACACATGCAATTGTTCCATTATGATCTTGGAGATCACCCTTGGAAGGAGAACTAGAGGCAGAAAAATGTAAGCAGGTTGGTAAAACCAAGGAACTGCTAACGCATCCACCATCTTTGCCTGAGGATCCCTGGACCTGGAAAGGTACCTGGGAATCTTCTTGTTTAGATGGGACACCATCAGATCTATTTTGGGAAGACCCCACATCTGTACAATCTGATAAAATACATCTGGATGGAGAGACCACTCCCCTGGATGTAAGGACTGGTGGCTGAGATAATCCACTTCCCAATTGTCTACACCTGGGATATGTATCTCAGAAATTAGACAGAAATTGGATTCCACCCAAGACAGTATCCAAGATACTTCTTTCATCGCTAAAGGACTGCGAGTCCCCCCCTGATGATTGACAAATGCCACAGTTGTGATATTGTCTGTCTGAAAACGGATGAATAATTCTCTTTTTAATAGAGGCCAAGCCTGAAGAGCCCTGAAAATAGCACGGCGTTCGAAAATATTGATTGGTAACCTTGCCTCTTGAGGATTCCAAACTCCTTGTGCTGTCAGAGACCCCTAGACAGCTCCCCAACCTGTGATACTTGCATCTGTTGAAATAACAGTCCAGGAAGGATGAACAAAAGAGGCCCCTTGAAGAATCCGATGATGGTCCAACCACCAGGACAGAGAGAGTTGAATGTTGGGATTTAAGTATATCAACTGTGATATCCGAGTATAAATCCCTGCACCATTGATTCAGCATGAAAAGCTGAAGAGGTCTCATATGAAAACAAGCAAAGGGGATCGCGTCCGATGCTGCAGTCATGAGACCTAAAACTTCCATGCACATAGCCACTGAAGGGAACAATCGAGACCGAAGGTTTTAACAGGCAGAAACCAATTTAATTTGTCTCTTGTCTGTTAAAGACAGAGTCATGATAACTGAATCTATCTGGAAACCTAAAAAGGTGACCTTTGAATGAGGAATCAAGAAACTCTTAGGTAAATTGATCCTCCAACCATGTTTTGAAGAAACAACACAAGTTGATTTGTGTGAGATTCTGCTAAATGAAAAGATTGAGCCAGTACCAAGATATCGTCCAAATAAGGAAATACCGCAATACCCTGCTTCCTGATGACAGATAGAAGGGCACCGAGAACCTTCGAAAAGATTCTTGGAGCTGTTGCTAGGCCAAATGGAAGAGCAACAAATTGGTAATGCTTGTCTAGAAAAGATAATCTCAGAAACCGATAGTGGTCTGGATGAATCGGAATGTGAAGATACGCATCCTGCAAGTCTATTGAGGAGCTGTAATGACCTTGCTGAACAAAAGGCAGAATAATCCTTATAGTCACCATCTTGAAAGTTGGGACCCTTACAAATTGATTCAAAAACTTCAGATCCAGAACTGGTCTGAAAGAATTTTCTTTCTTCTGGACAATGAATAGGTTTGAATAAAAACGCAGACCCCGTTCCAGAAGTGGAACTGGTACAATTACTCCTGAAAGCTCTAGATCTGAAACACACTTCAGAAAGGCCTGAGCTTTCACAGGATTTGTTGGGAACGTGAGAGAGAAAAAAAAATCTTCTCACAGGAGGTCTTATTCCGAAATCTATTTGATACCCCTGAGAGACAATATTCTGAATCCAACTATTCTGAATGGAACCTGCCCAAAGGTCTTGAAATAATTTCAATCTGCCCCCTACCAGCAGAACTGGATTGAGGGCCGCACCTTTATGCAGACTTAGGGGCTGGCTTTGGCTTTTAATAAGACTTGGATTTATTCCAACTCGAAGATGGCTTCCAATTGGAGTCAGAGTCCTTAGGGGAAGGAGTGGTTTTCTGTTTTCTATTCTGACGAAAGGAATAAAACCGATTAGAAGCTTTAGATTTACCCTTAGACTTTTTATCCTGGGGCAAAAAACTCCCTTCCCCCCAGTAATAGTGGAAATAATAGAATCCAGCTGGGAACCAAACAAATTATTACCCTGAAATGAAAGAGATAGTAATCTAGACTTAGATAACATGTCAGCATTCCATGATTTGAGCCATAAAGCTCTTCTAGCTAAAATAGCCAACGACATAGATTTAACATTAATCTTGATGATATAAAAAATAGCATCATAGATAAAATGATTAGCATATTGTAGCAAACAATGCTATGCAAATCAGAATCTTTTTCCCGATGTGCTAAGCTATCTAACCAAAAAGTTGACGCAGCCGCAACATCAGCCATAGAAATGGCAGGTTTGAGAATATAGCCAGAATATAAATAAGCTTTCCTTAGATAAGATTCAATCTTCCTATCTAAAGGATCCATAAAAGAGGTACTATCTTCCATAGGAATAGTAGTACGATTAGCAAGAGTAGAAATAGCCCCATCAACCATTGGGACTTTTTCCCAAAACTCTAACTTAGCTACTG
This sequence comes from Bombina bombina, assembly GCF_027579735.1. Lineage (NCBI taxonomy): Eukaryota > Metazoa > Chordata > Amphibia > Anura > Bombinatoridae > Bombina > Bombina bombina. The sequence continues at coordinate 989,203,105 of NC_069501.1, forward strand.
GCAAAGGATACAACTTTTTAAACCTTGAAGAAGGAACAAAAGAAGTACCAGGCTTAGACCATTCCCTAGCAATCATATCAGAAATAGCATCAGGAACAGGAAAAACCTCTAGAGTAGCCACAGGAGGTTTATAAACAGAATTTAATTGTTTACTGGATTTATTATCAATGTATTAATATCTGAAGTAGGGTCTTCTGAATCAGAGAGATCCTCATCAGAAGTGGATATATCAGTATGTTGTCAGTCATTACAAATTTCATCATTATTATGAGAAGTTTTAAAAGACCTTTTACGTTTATTTGAAGGCGGTATAGCAGCCATAGCCTTCTGTATTGCATCAGCAATATAATTTTTCATATCAACAGGGATATCATGTACTTAAGAAGTTGAAGAAACAACAGATACTGTACTAGCACTAATAGAAACATTTTCTGCATGCAAAAGCTTATCATGACAACTTACATACTACAGCTGGAGATATAATCTCCACTAGCTAACAACAGATATACTTAGCTTTGGTAGAACTGTGTTTAGGCAGCATAGTTCCTACAGCAGCTTCTAAGACAGGATCAGATTGAGACATCTTGTAAAAATATAAAAGAAAAAAAAACATTTAAACAGAAATATCTTATTTCCACATATAGCAGTTTCAGGAATGGGGAAAAAATGCAAATGATAAAATTGACAAAAAAAAACAAATAGCATAGCCCTCTGAGCATAAAGTTGGCAAGGAGCATATAGGAAGTGGGGTAAATATAAATAACATAGCACGACGCAGAAGGAAGTTGAGATATTATTTGGTGCCAACAAACATCCGTAAATGATGCAACTCGCGTCATAAACACAATTCCGCGTCAAACAACCAGTCGTCAACTAAGAATGACGCAATAAATAACAGCATTTAAAACTTTATATAATACATAAAGCGCCAAACCATAGCTGAGAGTGTCTTAAATAATGATACATACTTACCGAAAGAAACCCATCCACATACAGCAGATAGCCAAACCAGTATTAAAAACTATCAGCAAAGGTAATGGTATATAAGAGTACATCGTCGATCTGAAAAGGGAGGTAGGAGATGAATCCCTACGACCGATAAATGAGAACCCTTGAAAAGATTTCCAGCGAGAGAAACCATAAAATCAATAGGCAATACTCTCTTCACATTCCTCTGACAAACACTGTACTCTGAGAGGAATTGGGCTTCAGAATGCTTAGAAATCATCATAATCAAGCACAAACTTACTTCACCACCTCCATAGGAGGCAAAGTTTGTAAAACTGAATTGTGGGTGTGGTGAGGGGTGTATTTATAGGCATTTTGAGGTTTGGGAAACTTTGCCCCTCCTGGTAGGATTGTATATACCATACGTCACTAGCTCATGGACTCTTGCCAATTACATGAAAGAAATTCAGCCATACTTTCAGTTTAAACATTTATTGTTTTATCAAGCAAATATCATGTGTCAAAAAATAAAGCCTAATAAAAACATTTACCCTTTCTTTTTAAAAGAGTTTAAATGTTAGTCACATGCTAACACATGCTACAGTGCCTGCTTCATGCCCCAGTGTAACCCATGCAACAGGATTATCTATGTCCCAATAAAAAAAGCAGTCTTAATTTGTTAAGTGCATGGTCTCCCCAACTGGAAGACAAACTTAAATTATGCTTACCTGATCATTTTCTTTACTTCAGATGGAAAGAGTCCACAGCTCCATTCATTACTTTTGGGAAATAAGAACCTGGCCACCAGGAGGAGGCAAAGACACCCCAGCCAAAGGCTTAAATACTCCTCCCACTTCCCTCATCCCCCAGTCATTCTGTCGAGGAACAAGGAACAGTAGAAATACCAGGGTGAAAAGGTGCCAGAAGAATACAAATAAGACATGCCCCCACAGAAAAAATACGAGTGGGTGAGTCCACAGCTGCATTCATTACTTTTGGGAAAACAATACCCAAGCTATAGACACTGAATGCAAAAACGGGAGGAAACAATAGGCGGCCCATTCTGAGGGCACCAGGCCTGAAAAACCACAACCCAACCAAACCCTTTGTCGGAGCCGGACAAAAAAAAGAGAAAGAAAAGGCCCCAAGCACACTGACCCGCAAATAGTCCAAAAGCCTAACTAGAGACCGCAGGCAGACTCACTGAGCCAACACTCCTCCAGGAGAACCGTCGCCCAGCAGTCGGTCCCCACACAACCCTTACTAGTACAGTACCAAAATCCCCAAAAGGGAAAGAACAAGGGTAAGCCAAAGGGATACACAAAAGGTACAGCAAAATCCATAAAGGAAGACCCCTTCAAAGGAAGGTCAAATCTATAGAGACCCGAATGGATCTCGAGAACAAGGGGAGACGACACCCAACCCACAAGGAGCAACGGGCATCATCAAGGAAAAGAAACATCTCCCAAACATCGTGCAACAGCACCGAAAAAAGACAGCTGAATACAAAGTCCTCAAAACGTCAGAACTCCAAGACTGGGCAAACGGATAACAAGTAGCAAACTCAGAGAATAAACATCTGAGTCTAGTAACACGCTGCTATCCGTAGGAAGACATGGAGAAAACATTATCCGTAAGGAAGAAGCAGCCACACAAAGCAGCAGACTGCCCAACCTCCAAGACATTGATTGCCCAACCTCCAAGACAGAGGACACTCTCCAGGCAATCTAGGCCACCAAACCTACTCAGAGATCTCAAAAGGGGGAGAGGCACAGAACCTCTTAAAAAGAAGGTCCACTGTCACCCCCAAGACCTGAGGATGAACAACAGATCTCCGATCCTACACCTAGCTGGACCAGCCCAAGCAATGTCAGATCTGAAAGCAAGGGAACCGAAAGGAACAACAAGACCGGCCCCCAAAAGGGCAGAAGAATGGATACAGCCACTTCAACCTTAAGACAATCGAGCAGGCGTTAGACCTAAGGAGATCTAGCAAGGCCCCCCCGACTAAGTCTTAATGCGGAGCCAGCAGCTCCCCAGATGGAAAGGAACAACTCGGAGTAGACCAATCCCCGAACCAGATAAACATCTGTTCCAACCTCCTGAACACAGGAGAGTCTGCTAAATAGGGAACCACACCTCCGTAAGGAGGACAACGAGCCACCTGAAGGAGAGCATCGATAAACACCTGCCCATAAGACAGGAAGTCTCAGGATGAACCGAAAGGACACAAGGCCACGTCACTGACGAACCCCTTAAAACACCATTGTGCTAGCACACATACCAGGCACAAAAGTGACAGCTGAGCAACCGTAAACCTTCTGTTTGCTAGGCAGGAAAGCCCACCATCAGGTCACGTCAGTTGGCTGTCCCAAGGGAACCGTATCGTCCGGCACAAGACCAGCTCCAAGGATCCCCGGCTCTCAGTAAATCTGGCCAAGTTGTAAAACAGAACAGCCAGAACAAGGGCTAAGCCCAAGTACCCTGGAAACTGGAACCCCCCCGGACAGTCCTAGGATCATAAGTTCCGGTAACATGCCACAGCAGGATCCACAAAGAGAAAATGCAGAGTAAAACCCTTGACAACTGTAAGATCAGGACAAGAATCCCGGACCCAAGAAATCAGGACAAGAAGCCCGGGCCCCACAAATGTTTAGATTAAACAATGTTCCAGGAACATAAATCCCTCGTCTGATATAAAAAAACAGACCTCCCAGGAAAAAAATCCAGAATAACAGGGATAACAAGAGCAAGAAGCCCTTGCAAGTCCCAAACCCAAGGGAAGAGACCACCCCTTGCAAGAGCCCAACACTCCAAAGAGCCAGGGCTATAAAAGAACACTAGTGCTAACAGGCGTCCAAGCAACATTAACATGACTGTGCTTGAAAGTGCGGCTAATCCCCCTAAGGGACACAGGGCGCCGCTCATTTTATCAACCTCAGAAGGAGGAAAGGCTGAGTAGACCTCGCCGGGGATCGAACTAGCAATCCTCGGATTGCTACAGTACAGATACCTGAACCATAAGAGTGGAAAACCACTAGGACCTCTTCTGTCCTAGAAAGAGATGAAGAACATTCCCAACACCGGGAAAGGACCCCTAACCGGAGCCCAAAAGGACCTCACTGTCTAATGTCCTGAAAAAGGAACAACCAACTCCCGAAGGGAATCTAAGTCCCCCGAAGGCGACCCATCCACAAGGAGAAACGGACAATCCAAGAGGTCTCAATGAAGAAGAGAACCACTAAAGGAACAAGTCCAAAAGGACATTTTCCTAAAGCAACACCGCCCCGACCAGCGGAAAGAGGCGCTAAACCCTCTAATTTTCCCTACACGTGGAAAGGAATACTCTAGGTTCCGAGGGTATAGGAAACAACAGAGTGACGCAGCAAAATTCACTGACCCAGTCACCAGAGACGGCTATTTAGGACTGAAACAATCCCAAGAGCCGCACTGACCCGCAAGTCCTCTTGAGAATGCTTAGCTGAAACTTGTAAAACAAATAAGAACATAAAAAAAAGTTAAGAGCACTCGGCACCCCAACCTGACCAGCAAGGTATAATAGGCGCCACGTATCTGAATAAGCCGCGAGACAGAAGATCTGTCCCAAGCAGGACCAGCCTGAAACCAGGGTCATAACTGCCAAGCTGGCTAAATACGCCCTCAGAGAGGGAGGAAGAAAAAACATAATTTATGCTTACCTGATAAATTTCTTTCTCCTGTAGTGTAGTCAGTCCACGGGTCATCCATTACTTATGGGATTATATCTCCTCCCTAACAGGAAGTGCAAGAGGATCACCCAAGCAGAGCTGCTATATAGCTCCTCCCCTCTACGTCATACCCAGTCATTCGACCGAAAACCAAACGAGAAAGGAGAAACTATAGGGTGCAGTGGTGACTGGAGTTTAATTTAAAATTTAGACCTGCCATAAAAACAGGGCGGGCCGTGGACTGACTACACTACAGGAGAAAGAAATTTATCAGGTAAGCATAAATTATGTTTTCTCCTGTTAAGTGTAGTCAGTCCACGGGTCATCCATTACTTATGGGATACCAATACCAAAGCTAAAAGTACACGGATGACGGGAGGGACAGGCAGGATCTTTACACGGAAGGAACCACTGCCTGAAGAACCTCTCTCCCAAAAACAGCCTCCGAAGAAGCAAAAGTGTCAAATTTGTAAAATTTCGAAAAGGTGTGAAGTGAAGACCAAGTTGCAGCCTTGCAAATCTGTTCAACAGAGGCCTCATTTTTAAAGGCCCAAGTGGAAGCCACAGCTCTAGTAGAATGAGCTGTTATTCTTTCAGGAGGCTGCTGTCCAGCAGTCTCATAGGCTAAACGTATTATGCTACGAAGCCAGAAAGAGAGAGAGGTAGCCGAAGCTTTTTGACCTCTCCTCTGTCCAGAATAAACGACAAACAGGGAAGAAGTTTGGCGAAAATCTTTAGTTGCCTGCAAATAAAATTTCAGGGCACGGACGACGTCCAGATTGTGCAGAAGTCGTTCCTTCTTTGAAGAAGGGTTAGGGCACAATGATGGAACAACAATCTCTTGATTGATATTCCGGTTAGTGACTACCTTAGGTAAGAACCCAGGTTTAGTACGCAGAACTACCTTGTCTGAATGAAAAATCAGATAAGGAGAATCACAATGTAAGGCCGATAACTCAGAGACTCTTCGAGCTGAGGAAATAGCCATTAAAAACAGAACTTTCCAAGATAACAGCTTGATATCAATGGAATGAAGGGGTTCAAACGGAACATCCTGCAAAACGTTAAGAACTAAGTTTAAGCTCCACGGCGGAGCAACAATTTTAAACACAGGCTTAATCCTGGCCAAAGCCTGACAAAAAGCCTGAACGTCTGGAACTTCTGACAGACGTTAGTGTAAAAGGATAGACAGAGCTGAGATCTGTCCCTTTAACGAACTAGCAGATAAACCCTTTTCTAAACCTTCTTGTAGAAAAGACAATATCCTAGGAATCCTAACCTTACTCCATGAGTAACTCTTGGATTCGCACCAATGCAAGTATTTACGCCATATTTTATGGTAAATTTTCCTGGTAACAGGTTTCCTAGCCTGTATTAAGGTATCAATCACTGACTCCGAGAATCCACGCTTTGATAGAATCAAGCGTTCAATCTCCATGCAGTCAGCCTCAGAGAAATTAGATTTGGATGTTTGAAAGGACCCTGAATCAGAAGGTCCTGTCTCAGAGGCAGAGACCATGGTGGACAGGACGACATGTCCACTAGATCTGCATACCAGGTCCTGCGTGGCCACGCAGGCGCTATTAGAATCACCGATGCTCTCTCCTGTTTGATCCTGGAAATCAATCGAGGAAGCATCGGGAAGGGTGGAAACACATAAGCCATGTTGAAAACCCAAGGTGCTGTCAGAGCATCTATCAGTACCGCTCCCGGGTCCCTGGACCTGGATCCGTAACAAGGAAGCTTGGCGTTCTGGCGAGACGCCATGAGATCCAGATCTGGTTTGCCCCAACGCCGAAGCAGTTGGGCAAATACCTCCGGATGAAGTTCCCACTCCCCCGGATGAAAAGTCTGGCGACTTAGGAAATCCGCCTCCCAGTTCTCCACGCCTGGGATGTGGATCGCTGACAGGTGGCAAGAGTGAGACTCTGCCCAGCGAATTATCTTTGAGACTTCCATCATCGCTAGGGAACTCCTTGTCCCTCCCTGATGGTTGATGTAAGCCACAGTCGTGATGTTGTCCGACTGGAACCTGATGAACCTCAGAGTTGCTAACTGAGGCCAAGCCAGAAGAGCATTGAAAACCGCTCTTAATTCCAGAATGTTTATTGGAAGGAGTTTCTCCTCCTGAGTCCATGATCCCTGAGCCTTCAGGGAATTCCAGACAGCGCCCCAACCTAGCAGGCTGGCGTCTGTTGTTACAATCGTCCAATTTGGCCTGCTGAAGGGCATCCCCCTGGACAGATGTGGCCGAGAAAGCCACCATAGAAGAGAATCTCTGGTCTCTTGATCCAGATTCAGCATAGGGGACAAATCTGAGTAATCCCCATTCCACTGACTTAGCATGCACAATTGCAGTGGTCTGAGATGCAGGCGTGCAAAAGGTTCTATTGTCCATTGCCGCTACCATTAAGCCGATTACCTCCATGCATTGAGCCACTGACGGGTGTTGAATGGAATGAAGGACAGGGCAAGCATTTAGAAGTTTTGTTAACCTGTCCTCTGTCAGGTAAATTTTCATTTCTACAGAATCTATAAGAGTCCCCAAGAAGGGAACTCTTGTGAGTGGCAATAGAGAACTCTTTTCTACGTTCACCTTCCACCCATGCGACCTTAGAAATGCCAGAACTAACTCTGTATGAGACTTGGCAGTTTGGAAACTTGACGCTTGTATCAGAATGTCGTCTAGGTACGGAGCTACCGATATTCCTCGCGGTCTTAGTACCGCCAGAAGAGAGCCCAGAACCTTTGTAAAGATTCTTGGAGCCGTAGCTAACCCGAAGGGAAGAGCTACAAACTGGTAATGCCTGTTTAGGAAGGCAAACCTTAGGTACCGATAATGATCTTTGTGAATCGGTATGTGAAGATAGGCATCCTTTAAATCCACTGTGGTCATGTACTGACCCTTTTGGATCATAGGTAAGATTGTCCGAATAGTTTCCATTTTGAACGATGGAACTCTTAGGAATTTGTTTAGGATCTTTAAGTCCAAGATTGGTCTGAAGGTTCCCTCTTTTTTGGGAACCACAAACAGATTTGAGTAAAACCCTTGTCCCTGTTCCGACCGCGGAACTGGGTGGATCACTCCCATTATTAAAAGGTCTTGTACACAGCGTAGAAACGCCTCTTTCTTTATCTGGTTTGCTGACAACCTTGAAAGATGAAATCTCCCTTTTGGAGGAGAAGCTTTGAAGTCCAGAAGATATCCCTGAGATATGATCTCTAACGCCCAGGGATCCTGGACATCTCTTGCCCAAGCCTGGGTGAAGAGAGAAAGTCTGCCCACCACTAGATCCGTTTCCGGATCGGGGGCCCTCACTTCATGCTGTCTTAGGGGCAGCAGCAGGTTTTCTGGCCTGCTTGCCCTTGTTCCAGGACTGGTTAGGTTTCCAGCCCTGTCTGTAGCGAGCAACAGTTCCTTCCTGTTTCGGAGCGGAGGAAGTTGATGCTGCTCCTGCCTTGAAGTTACGAAAGGCACGAAAATTAGACTGTTTAGCCCTTGGTTTGGCTCTGTCTTGAGGCAGGGCATGGCCCTTACCTCCAGTAATGTCAGCGATAATTTCTTTCAAACCGGGCCCGAATAATGTTTGCCCTTTGAAAGGTATGTTAAGCAATTTAGATTTAGAAGTCACATCGGCTGACCAGGATTTAAGCCACAGCACTCTGCGCGCTTGAATGGCGAATCCGGAGTTCTTAGCCGTAAGCTTAGTTAAGTGTACTACGGCATCAGAAATAAATGAATTAGCTAGCTTAAGGACTCTAAGCTTGTCTATAATCTCATCCAATGGAGCTGAGCTAATGGTCTCTTCCAGAGACTCAAACCAGAATGCCGCCGCAGCCGTGACAGGCGCAATGCATGCAAGGGGTTGTAATATAAAACCTTGTTGAACAAACATTTTCTTAAGGTAACCCTCTAACTTTTTATCCATTGGATCTGAAAAAGCACAGCTATCCTCCACCAGGATAGTGGTGCGCTTAGCCAGAGTAGAAACTGCTCCCTCCACCTTAGGGACCGTCTGCCATAAGTCCCGTGTGGTGGCGTCTATTGGAAACATTTTTCTAAATATAGGAGGGGGTGAAAAAGGCACACCGGGTCTATCCCACTCCTTGTTAATAATTTCTGTAAGCCTCTTAGGTATAGGAAATACATCAGTACACACCGGTACCGCATAGTATCTATCCAGCCTACATAATTTCTCTGGAATTGCAACCGTGTTACAATCATTCAGAGCCGCTAAAACCTCCCCTAGTAAAACACGGAGGTTCTCAAGCTTAAATTTAAAATTTGAAATGTCTGAGTCCAGTTTACTTGGATCAGATCCGTCACCCACAGAATGAAGCTCTCCGTCCTCATGTTCTGCAAATTGTGACGCAGTATCAGACATGGCTCTATTATTATCAGCGCACTCTGTTCTCACCCCAGAGTGGTCGCGTTTACCCCTAAATTCTGGCAATTTAGATAATACTTCAGTCATAACATTAGCCATGTCTTGCAAAGTGATTTGTAAGGGCCGCCCTGATGTACTTGGCGCCACAATATCACGCACCTCCTGAGCGGGAGACGAAGGTACTGACACGTGAGGAGAGTTAGTCGGCATAACTTCCCCCTCGTTGTCTGGTGAAATTTTCTTTACATGTACAGATTGGCTTTTATTTAAAGTAGCATCAATGCAATTAGTACACAAATTTCTATTGGGCTCCACATTGGCCTTTAAACATATTGCACAAAGAGATTCCTCTGTGTCAGACATGTTTAAACAAACTAGCAATTAGACTAGCAAGCTTGGAAAATACTTTTCAAATAAATTTACAAGCAATATAAAAAACGTTACTGTGCCTTTAAGAAGCACAAAAAACTGTCACAGTTGAAATAACAATGAACCAAATTAGTTATAGCAACCAAATTTTCACAGTAAATGCATTAAGTTAGCAAAGGATTGCACCCACCAGCAAATGGATGATTAACCCCTTAGTACCCAAAAACGGATAACAATTTAATATAAGCGTTTTTATCACAGTCAAAACACAGTCTCACAGGTCTGCTGTGAGTGATTACCTCCCTCAAAACTAGTTTTGGAGACCCCTGGGCTCTGTAGAGACGTCCTGGATCATGGAGGAAGAAATAGGAAGACTGTGACTGAATTTTTACTGCGCAATAAAGCACCAAAATAGGCCCCTCCCACTCATAATACAACAGTGGGGAAGCTCAGTAAACTGATTTTATTCATAAACAAACGACAGCCATGTGGAAAAATAATGCCCATAAAGTTTTATCACCAAGTACCTCAGAGAAAAACGATTAACATGCCAGTAAACGTTTTAAATATAAAATTATGAAAGGTTATTAATAAGCCTGCTGCTAGTCGCTTTCACTGCAGTGGAGGCTCAAATATAAGTTAAATGTATACAGTATTTTCTTAGTGAAGTTCCATTCCCTAGAAATACCTCAGTGTAAACATACATACATATCAGCCTGATACCAGTCACTACTACTGCATTTAAGGCTGCACTTACATTACATCGGTATCAGCAGTATTTTCTCAGTCAATTCCATTCCTTAGAAAATAATATACTGCAACATACCTCCTTGCAGGTAAACCCTGCCCGCTGTCCCCTGTTCTGAAGTTACCTCACTCCTCAGAATGGCCGAGAACAGCAAATGGATCTTAGTTACGACCGCTAAGATCATACACAAACTCAGGTAGATTCTTCTTCTAATGCTGCCTGAGAAAGAACAACACACTCCGGTGCTGTTTAAAATAACAAACTTTTGATTGAAGAAATAAAAACTAAGTTTAACAACCACAGTCCTCTCACACGTCCTATCTATTAGTTAGGTGCAAGAGAATGACTGGGTATGACGTAGAGGGGAGGAGCTATATAGCAGCTCTGCTTGGGTGATCCTCTTGCACTTCCTGTTAGGGAGGAGATATAATCCCATAAGTAATGGATGACCCGTGGACTGACTACACTTAATAGGAGAAAACAGACAAACATGGGACTAACGTGTCCCGAACAGCTTCTGTAGTAGCAAACAGTGAGTATCGATCTAGAGATTTTTAAGTTCCAGCAGGAAACATAGTATGAAAAATAAAATAAAATTCATCCTAACCGGATAAAATAAAATAATAGGCAACCCGAGGGATAACGCCCAAGAAGAACAGAAAGATCCGCAGGACCAGCCTAACGGAAACCCTGTTCCGCCAACAAAACTGAGAAGGATCTCAATTACAAGACTTAAAAGAGATTACTTCATCCCCCCATGTCTAACTAGGTGAGCCATTCGAAGGAGGAGACTGATGAGTCCCATAACCGAGAAGGATAGGGTCCCCAAACAGCTCAAAAACGTGTCTGAGTAAAACACGAAGGCGAGCCAGCCTGTAACGAAAGGCACAACACACTCAGGAACAGTTACACCCGCAGGGAACTGCACATGACCTTCAGTGGCTGAGAGAGTTGGGGAAATCAGGCACGAGCACAATCGCAAATAAACATCTGGACTTTGTAGGCAAGCACAAAAAGTATGTAAAAGCGAAAACATGCCACAACCTCCGGGGGGAAACAATAAACCCTCCGAGGAGGAAAACACAATCTGGGTTACCCGCATGTGTAATAGTAGGGAGCGGTAGGGAACTCGCCTCCCGGAAGACAGGGTCCCCCGAGGTGGATGGCTCAGCAGTCCCTTGAATCCCCGAGGAACAAGGCACTCCAGGATGGCCTAAAGAACATAACTGACTGACCTGAGTCAATGGGACCAATTTGCATTTGTCACAGGACAAAGAATCTGAATCAGAAAGTTGAACAAACTCAACATCAGCATCCACCATAACTGGATAAAGGATACCAAAAAAATGGACTATATATAAAACAATTTAAACGGCACCTGACACCCACAATGGCTGGGGCACTCACCACCTCCTATGAACCAGACACCAGCGGACTAGAATTCTCCATCGCCACACAGTCAGGAATGCGGAAATGGGAGACCAGAACGTAGACACGCCCGGTCACAAGGTGAACCGTACAGTCCAAAAAAAGTGCGCCCAACCGTAAGGTTGCGTCACTTCGAAAGGCTGTTATGTTCCAAAAGCCACGTGTCCAGTTAACACTACACATAAGCAGATTGAATCACATAACAAACATGATTAAACCCCCCCTGTCCAATAATCCCCCTCAGGAGATATTAACCCTTGATTCCAAGATACTAAAGGAGTGCCACTGAGACCCTGTATTTTTCATGTGAGTTTGCAGGAACAAAATGAGTTACAGTACAATCATGAAGAAGTAAAATTAAACAATCTTACCGGAATCTACCCCGTGGAACAGGAACACGGCCCTTCAAGTGTGACGAATAGTAGCCTCGCCTCCGCCATGGACTTGAGAGAAGGAAGCAGACAGCGAAGCAAAGTTCAACAACGCCAATTGCTTGTGGAATTGTTAAAATGAGTCAGGATGGTTTCTAAGAAAGACTCTTCCTGCATCTCCGGACTCTAACTTTCATTTAAGCCCCCACTGAGAGACTGGATTACTTAAAATTCCCGTCCCATGTCGAAGAGTACTACCCTCCATAAGAGACGAAAACAAACTTCTGACACTTCTCTGACAACCTCCTGGGACGAGAGGCAAAGAATGACTGGGGGATAAGGGAAGTGGGAGGAGTATTTAAGCCTTTAGCTGGGGTGTCTTTGCCTATTCCTGGTGGCCAGGTTCTTATTTCCCAAAAATAATGAATGCAACTGTGGACTCTTTCCATTTATGAAGAAAAAGCACTTACCAGCTCCGTTGTCCGGCATGTACACAGTTACAAGGTATGAGAAGACATAGTTCTTCACAAAGACCTATGAAAAAGAAAGAACAGAGTAGCCAACTCTGGCTTTCTAAACTAGGGCAGCAATTGTTAGGAAAATGCAGTAATTACCTCTTTACAAGTTCCTAACTGCTTTAAAACCACCACTACCCGACTGCAAGGAATGACGTGGAATACGGCTATACCCCAAAACTTGCTTGTAGATTAAATCAAATTTTTTCTTCAGACACCTAAACTTCACCTCCTCCATGCACCAAAGGTAAAGAGAATGACTGTGGGTTGTGGGTAAGGGTGTGATACTTAACAGCTTAACTGTGGTGTCCTTTGCCTCCTCCTGCTGGCCAGGAGTGATATTCCCAACAGTAATTTCTCAAGCTGTGGACTCACCATATCTTAGGAAATATATATATATATAACAGAATTTATGCTTACCTGATAAATTACTTTCTCCAACGGTGTGTCCGGTCCACGGCGTCATCCTTACTTGTGGGATATTCTCTTCCCCAACAGGAAATTTCAAAGAGTCCCAGCAAAGCTGGTCACATGATCCCTCCTAGGCTCCGCCCACCCCAGTCATTCGACAGACGGACAGGAGGAAATATATATAGGAGAAACCATATGATACCGTGGTGACTGTAGTTAGAGAAAATAATTCATCAGACCTGATTAAAAAACCAGGGCGGGCCGTGGACCGGACACACCGTTGGAGAAAGTAATTTATCAGGTAAGCATAAATTCTGTTTTCTCCAACATTGGTGTGTCCGGTCCACGGCGTCATCCTTACTTGTGGGAACCAATACCAAAGCTTTAGGACACGGATGAAGGGAGGGAGCAAATCAGGTCACCTAAATGGAAGGCACCACGGCTTGCAAAACCTTTCTCCCAAAAATAGCCTCCGAAGAAGCAAAAGTATCAAATTTGTAAAATTTGGCAAAAGTGTGCAGTGAAGACCAAGTCGCTGCCTTACATATCTGGTCAACAGAAGCCTCGTTCTTGAAGGCCCATGTGGAAGCCACAGCCCTAGTGGAGTGAGCTGTGATTCTTTCAGGAGGCTGCCGTCCGGCAGTCTCATAAGCCAATCGGATAATGCTTTTAAGCCAAAAGGAAAGAGAGGTAGAAGTCGCTTTTTGACCTCTCCTTTTACCAGAATAAACAACAAACAAGGAAGATGTTTGTCTGAAATCTTTAGTAGCCTCTAAATAGAATTTTAGAGCACGGACTACGTCCAAATTGTGTAACAAACGTTCCTTCTTTGAAACTGGATTCGGACACAAAGAAGGTACAACTATCTCCTGGTTAATATTTTTGTTGGAAACAACTTTCGGAAGAAAACCAGGCTTAGTACGCAAAACCACCTTATCTGCATGGAACACCAGATAGGGCGGAGAACACTGCAGAGCAGATAACTCTGAAACTCTTCTAGCAGAAGAAATTGCAACCAAAAACAAAACTTTCCAAGATAATAACTTAATATCTACGGAATGTAAGGGTTCAAACGGAGCCCCTTGAAGAACTGAAAGAACTAGATTTAGACTCCAGGGAGGAGTCAAAGGTCTGTAAACAGGCTTGATCCTAAACAGAGCCTGAACAAATGCTTGAACATCTGGCACAGCTGCCAGTCTTTTGTGAAGTAAAACAGATAAAGCAGAGATCTGTCCCTTCAGAGAACTTGCAGATAATCCTTTCTCCAAACCTTCTTGTAGAAAGGATAGAATCTTAGGAATTTTTATCTTGTTCCATGGGAATCCTTTAGATTCACACCAACAGATAACATAATTTATGTAAGAACTTACCTGATAAATTCATTTCTTTCATATTAGCAAGAGTCCATGAGCTAGTGACGTATGGGATATACATTCCTACCAGGAGGGGCAAAGTTTCCCAAACCTTAAAATGCCTATAAATACACCCCTCACCACACCCACAATTCAGTTTAACGAATAGCCAAGAAGTGGGGTGATAAGAAAAAAGTGCGAAAGCATATAAAATAAGGAATTGGAATAATTGTGCTTTATACAAAAAATCATAACCACCACAAAAAAGGGCGGGCCTCATGGACTCTTGCTAATATGAAAGAAATGAATTTATCAGGTAAGTTCTTACATAAATTATGTTTTCTTTCATGTAATTAGCAAGAGTCCATGAGCTAGTGACGTATGGGATAATGACTACCCAAGATGTGGATCTTTCCACACAAGAGTCACTAGAGAGGGAGGGATAAAATAAAGACAGCCAATTCCTGCTGAAAATAATCCACACCCAAAATAAAGTTTAATGAAAAACATAAGCAGAAGATTCAAACTGAAACCGCTGCCTGAAGTACTTTTCTACCAAAAACTGCTTCAGAAGAAGAAAATACAACAAAATGGTAGAATTTGGTAAAGGTATGCAAAGAGAACCAAGTTGCCACTTTGCAAATCTGATCAACCGAAGCTTCATTCCTAAACGCCCAGGAAGTAGAAACTGACCTAGTAGAATGAGCTGTAATCCTATGAGGCGGAGTCTTACCCGACTCAAAATAGGCAAGATGAAATAAAGATTTCAACCAAGATGCCAAAGAAATGGCAGAAGTTTTCTGGCCTTTCTAAAACCGGAAAAGATAACAAATAAACCAGAAGTCTTTCGGAAAGACTTAATAGCTTCAACATAATATTTCAAAGCTCTAATAACATCCAAAGAATGCAACGATTTCTCCATAGAATTCTTAGGATTAGGACATAATGAAGGAACCACAATGTCTCTACTAATGTTGTTGGAATTCACAACTTAGGTAAAAATTCAAAAGAAGTTCGCAACACCGCCTTATCCTGATGAAAAATCAGAAAAGGAGACTCACAAGAAAGAGCAGATAATTCAGAAACTCTTCTGGCAGAAGAGATGGCCAAAAGGAACAAAACTTTCCAAGAAAGTAATTTAATATCCAATGAATGCATAGGTTCAAATGGAGGAGCTTGAAGAGCCCCCAGAACCAAATTCAAACTCCAAGGAGGAGAAATTGACTTAATGACAGGCTTTATACGAACCAAAGCTTGTACAAAACAATGAATATCAGGAAGAATAGCAATCTTTCTGTTGAAAAAGAACAGAAAGAGCAGAGATTTGACCTTTCAAGGAACTTGCGGACAAACCCTTATCTAAACCATCCTGAAGAAATTGTAATATTCTCGGTATTCTAAAAGAATGCCAAGAAAAATGATGAGAAAGACACCAAGAAATATAAGTCTTCCAGACTCTATAATATATCTCTCTGGATACAGATTTACGAGCCTGTAACATAGTATTAATCACAGAGTCAGAGAAACCTCTTTGACCAAGAATCAAGCGTTCAATCTCCATACCTTTAAATTTAAGGATTTCAGATCCTGATGGAAAAAAAGGACCTTGAGACAAAAGGTCTGGTCTTAACGGAAGAGTACACGGTTGGCAAGAGGCCATCCGGACAAGATCCTCATACCAAAACCTGTGAGGCCATGCCGGAGCTACCAGCAGAACAAACGAGCATTCCTTCAGAATCTTGGAGATTACTCTTGGAAGAAGAACTAGAGGCGGAAAGATATAGGCAGGATGATACTTCCAAGGAAGTGAAAATGCATCCACTGCCTCCGTCTGAGGATCCCGGGATCTGGACAGATACCTGGGAAGTTTCTTGTTTAGATGAGAAGCCATCAGATCTATTTCTGGAAGTTCCCACATTTGAACAATCTGAAGAAATACCTCTGGGTGAAGAGACCATTCGCCCGGATGCAACGTTTGGCGACTGAGATAATCCGCTTTCCAATTGTCCATACCTGGGATATAAACCGCAGAGATTAGACAGGAGCTGGATTCCGCCCAAACCAAAATTCGAGATACTTCTTTCATAGCCAGAGGACTGTGAGTCCCTCCTTGATGATTGATGTATGCCACAGATGTGACATTGTCTTATCTGAAAACAAATGAACAACTCTCTCTTCGGAAGAGGCCAAGACTGAAGAGCTCTGAAAATTGCACGGAGTTCCAAAATATTGATCGGAAATCTCACCTCCTGAGATTCCCAAACCCCTTGTGCCGTCAGATACCCCCATACAGCTCCCCAACCTGTAAAACTAGCATCTGTTGAGATTATAGTCCAGGTCGGAAGAACAAAGAAGCCCCCTGAACTAAACGATGGTGATCTGTCCACCATGTCAGAGAGTGTCATAAAATCGGTTTAAAGATATTAATTGAGATATCTTTGAGTAATCCCTGCACCATTGGTTCAGCATACAGAGCTGAAGAGGTCGCATGTAAAAACGAGCAAAGGAGATCGCATCTGATGCGGCAGTCCTAAGACCCAACATTTCCATGCATAAGGCTACCAAAGGGAATGATTGTGACTGAAGGTTTTGACAAGCTGATATCAATGTTAAACTTCTCTTGACTGACAAGGACAGAGTCATAGACACTGAATTTATCTAGAAACCTAAAAAGGTTACCCTTGTCTGAGGAATCAATGAACTGATTGGTAAATTGATCCTCCAACCATGAACTTGAAGAAACAACACAAGTCGATTCGTATGAGATTCTACGAAAATGAGAAGACTGAGCAAGTACCAAGATATCGTCCAAATAAGGAAATACCAAAACCCTATTCTCTGAA
The DNA here is from genome assembly GCF_027579735.1 of Bombina bombina. Classification (NCBI taxonomy): domain Eukaryota; kingdom Metazoa; phylum Chordata; class Amphibia; order Anura; family Bombinatoridae; genus Bombina; species Bombina bombina. Next base: position 989,220,185 of record NC_069501.1, read on the forward strand.
TACAGAAAGAAGGGCACCGAGAACCTTTGAAAAAAATTCTTGGAACTGAGGCTAGGCCAAACGGTAGAGCCACAAAACTGGTAATGCTTGTCTAAAAAGAGAATCTCAGACACTAAAAGTAATCTGGATGAATCGGAATATGCAGATACACATCCTGTAAATCTATTGTAGACATATAATGCCCTTGCTAAACAAAAGGCAGGATAGTCCTACAGTAACCATCTTGAATGTTGGTATCCTAACATAACGATTCAATAATGATAGATCCAGAACTGGTCTGAAGGAATTGACCTTCTTTGGTACAATGAAGAGATAAAATAAAACCCCAGCCCCTGTTCCAGAACTGGAACTGGCATAAATACTCCAGCCAACTCTAGATCTGAAACACATTTCAGAAATGCTGAGCCTTGCTGTGTTAACTGGGACACGGGAAAGAAAAGAATCTCTTAGCAGGAGGCCTTAACTTGAAGCCAATTCTGTACCTTTCTGAAACAATGTTTCTGAAACCAGAGATTAAGAACGGAATTGATCCAAATTTCTTTGAAGAAAACGTAATCTGCCCCATACCAGCTGAGCTGGAATAAGGGCCGCACCTTCATAGGTACTTAGGAGCTGGCTATAGGTTTCTATAAAGCTCGGATATATTCCAAACTGGAAATAGTTTCCAAACTGATACCGCTCCTGAGGATGAAGGATCAGGCTTTTGTTCCTTGTTGTGAGGAAAGGAACGAAATGATTATTTACCCTGAAAGAAAGGGAAAGCAAAGTTGACTTAGAAGACATGTCAGTATTCCAAGTTTAATCCATAAAGCTTTTCTAGCTAAAATAGCTAGAGACATATACCTGACATCAACTCTAATGATATCAAAAGATGGTATCACCAATAAAATTATTAGCATGTTATAGAATAATAATAATGCTATAAAATTATGATCTGTTACTTGTTGCGCTAAAGCTTCTAACCAAAAAGTTGAAGCTGCAGCAACATCCGCTAAAAATATAGCAGGTCTAAGAAGATTACCTGAACATAAGTAAGCTTTTCTTAGAAAGGATTCAATTTTCCTATCTAAAGGATCCTTAAATGAAGTACTATCTGCCATAGGAATAGTAGTACATTAGCAGGAGTAGAGACAGCCCCATAACCTTAGGGATTTTTGTCCCAAAAAACTCTAATCTGTCAGATGGCACAGGATATAATTTGCTTAAACGTCTAGAAGGAGTAAATAAATTACCCAAATTATTCCATTCCCTGGAAATTACTTCAGAAATAGCATCAGGGAGATAAAACACCTCTGGAATAACTACCTTATTTAAACGTTTACATTTAGTATCAAGAGGACCAGAATCCTCTATTTCTAATGCAAATAACACTTCTTTAAGTAAAGAACGAATAAATTCCATCTTGGACAAATACAAAGATTTATCAGCATCAAAATGATGATGTTCATTTAAAAATTCATCTGAAAAAAACATAATTTATGTAAGAACTTACCTGATAAATTCATTTCTTTCATATTAACAAGAGTCCATGAGCTAGTGACGTATGGGATATACATTCCTACCAGGAGGGGCAAAGTTTCCCAAACCTTAAAATGCCTATAAATACACCCCTCACCACACCCACAAATCAGTTTAACGAATAGCCAAGAAGTGGGGTGATAAGAAAAAGTGCGAAGCATATAAAATAAGGAATTGGAATAATTGTGCTTTATACAAAAAAATCATAACCACCACAAAAAAGGGTGGGCCTCATGGACTCTTGTTAATATGAAAGAAATGAATTTATCAGGTAAGTTCTTACATAAATTATGTTTTCTTTCATGTAATTAACAAGAGTCCATGAGCTAGTGACGTATGGGATAATGACTACCCAAGATGTGGATCTTTCCACACAAGAGTCACTAGAGAGGGAGGGATAAAATAAAGACAGCCAATTCCTGCTGAAAATAATCCACACCCAAAATAAAGTTTAACAAAAAACATAAGCAGAAGATTCAAACTGAAACTGCTGCCTGAAGAACTTTTCTACCAAAAACTGCTTCAGAAGAAGAAAATACATCAAAAATGGTAGAATTTAGTAAAAGTATGCAAAGAAGACCAAGTTGCTGCTTTGCAGATCTGGTCAACCGAAGCTTCATTCCTAAACGCCCAGGAAGTAGATACTGACCTAGTAGAATGAGCTGTAATTCTTTGAGGCGGAGTTTTACCCGACTCAACATAGGCAAGATGAATTAAAGATTTCAACCAAGATGCCAAAGAAATGGCAGAAGCTTTCTGGCCTTTCCTAGAACCGGAAAAGATAACAAATAGACTAGAAGTCTTACGGAAAGATTTCGTAGCTTCAACATAATATTTCAAAGCTCTAACAACATCCAAAGAATGCAATGATTTCTCCTTAGAATTCTTAGGATTAGGACATAATGAAGGAACCACAATTTCTCTACTAATGTTGTTGGAATTCACAACTTTAGGTAAAAATTCAAAAGAAGTTCGCAACACCGCCTTATCCTGATGAAAAATCAGAAAAGGAGACTCACATGAAAGAGCAGATAATTCAGAAACTCTTCTAGCAGAAGAGATAGCCAAAAGGAACAAAACTTTCCAAGAAAGTAATTTAATGTCCAATGAATGCATAGGTTCAAACGGAGGAGCTTGAAGAGCTCCCAGAACCAAATTCAAACTCCAAGGAGGAGAAATTGACTTAATGACAGGTTTTATACGAACCAAAGCTTGTACAAAACAATGAATATCAGGAAGAATAGCAATCTTTCTGTGAAAAAGAACAGAAAGAGCAGAGATTTGTCCTTTCAAAGAACTTGCGGACAAACCCTTATCCAAACCATCCTGAAGAAATTGTAAAATTCTCGGTATTCTAAAAGAATGCCAAGAAAAATGATGAGAAAGACACCAAGAAATATAAGTCTTCCAGACTCTATAATATATCTCTCGAGATACAGATTTACGAGCCTGTAACATAGTATTAATCACGGAGTCAGAGAAACCTCTATGACCAAGAATCAAGCGTTCAATCTCCATACCTTTAAATTTAAAGATTTCAGATCCGGATGGAAAAAAGGACCTTGTGACAGAAGGTCTGGTCTTAACGGAAGAGTCCATGGCTGGCAAGATGCCATCCGGACAAGATCCGCATACCAAAACCTGTGAGGCCATGCCGGAGCTATTAGCAGAACAAACGAGCATTCCCTCAGAATCTTGGAGATTACTCTTGGAAGAAGAACTAGAGGCGGAAAGATATAGGCAGGATGATACTTCCAAGGAAGTGATAATGCATCCACTGCCTCCGCCTGAGGATCCCGGGATCTGGACAGATACCTGGGAAGTTTCTTGTTTAGATGAGAGGCCATCAGATCTATCTCTGGGAGCCCCCACAATTGAACAATCTGAAGAAATACCTCTGGGTGAAGAGACCATTCGCCCGGATGCAACGTTTGGCGACTGAGATAATCCGCTTCCCAATTGTCTACACCTGGGATATGAACCGCAGAGATTAGACAGGAGCTGGATTCCGCCCAAACCAAAATTCGAGATACTTCTTTCATAGCCAGAGGACTGTGAGTCCCTCCTTGATGATTGATGTATGCCACAGTTGTGACATTGTCTGTCTGAAAACAAATGAACGATTCTCTCTTCAGAAGAGGCCAAAACTGAAGAGCTCTGAAAATTGCACGGAGTTCCAAAATATTGATCGGTAATCTCACCTCCTGAGATTCCCAAACTCCTTGTGCCGTCAGAGATCCCCACACAGCTCCCCAACCTGTGAGACTTGCATCTGTTGAAATTACAGTCCAGGTCGGAAGAACAAAAGAAGCCCCCTGAATTAAACGATGGTGATCTGTCCACCACGTTAGAGAGTGTCGAACAATCGGTTTTAAAGATATTAATTGAGATATCTTCGTGTAATCCCTGCACCATTGGTTCAGCATACAGAGCTGAAGAGGTCGCATGTGAAAACGAGCAAAGGGGATCGCGTCCGATGCAGCAGTCATAAGACCTAGAATTTCCATGCATAAGGCTACCGAAGGGAATGATTGTGACTGAAGGTTTCGACAAGCTGTAATCAATTTTAGACGTCTCTTGTCTGTTAAAGACAGAGTCATGGACACTGAATCTATCTGGAAACCCAGAAAGGTTACCCTTGTTTGAGGAATCAAAGAACTTTTTAGTAAATTGATCCTCCAACCATGATCTTGAAGAAACAACACAAGTCGATTCGTATGAGACTCTGCTAAATGTAAAGACGGAGCAAGTACCAAGATATCGTCCAAATAAGGAAATACCACAATACCCTGTTCTCTGATTACAGACAGAAGGGCACCGAGAATCTTTGTGAAAATTCTTGGAGCTGTAGCAAGGCCAAACGGTAGAGCCACAAATTGGTAATGCTTGTCTAGAAAAGAGAATCTCAGGAACTGATAATGATCTGGATGAATCGGAATATGCAGATATGCATCCTGTAAATCTATTGTGGACATATAATTCCCTTGCTGAACAAAAGGCAATATAGTCCTTACAGTTACCATCTTGAACGTTGGTATCCTTACATAGCGATTCAATAATTTTAGATCCAGAACTGGTCTGAAGGAATTCTCCTTCTTTGGTACAATGAAGAGATTTGAATAAAACCCCATCCCCTGTTCCGGAACTGGAACTGGCATAATTACTCCAGCCAACTCTAGATCTGAAACACAATTCAGAAATGCTTGAGCTTTCACTGGATTTACTGGGACATGGGAAAGAAAAAATCTCTTTGCAGGAGGTCTCATCTTGAAACCAATTCTGTACCCTTCTGAAACAATGTTCTGAATCCAAAGATTGTGAACAGAATTGATCCAAATTTCTTTGAAAAAACGTAACCTGCCCCCTACCAGCGGAACTGGAATGAGGGCCGTACCTTCATGTGAACTTAGAAGCAGGCTTTGCCTTTCTAGCAGGCTTGGATTTATTCCAGACTGGAGATGGTTTCCAAACTGAAACTGCTCCTGAGGACGAAGGATCAGGCTTTTGTTCTTTGTTGAAACGAAAGGATCGAAAACGATTGTTAGCCCTGTTTTTACCTTTAGACTTTTTATCCTGTGGTAAAAAAGTTCCTTTCCCACCAGTAACAGTTGAAATAATAGAATCCAACTGAGAACCAAATAATTTGTTTCCCTGGAAAGAAATGGAAAGTAGAGTTGATTTAGAAGCCATATCAGCATTCCAAGTCTTAAGCCATAAAGCTCTTCTGGCTAAGATAGCCAGAGACATAAATCTAACATCAACTCTAATAATATCAAAAATGGCATCACAGATGAAATTATTAGCATGCTGGAGAAGAATAATAATATCATGAGAATCACGATTTGTTACTTGTTGCGCTAGAGTTTCCAACCAAAAAGTTGAAGCTGCAGCAACATCAGCCAATGATATAGCAGGTCTAAGAAGATTACCTGAACATAGATAAGCTTTTCTTAGAAAAGATTCAATTTTTCTATCTAAAGGATCCTTAAACGAGGTACCATCTGATGTAGGAATGGTAGTACGTTTAGCAAGGGTAGAAATAGCCCCATCAACTTTAGGGATTTTGTCCCAAAATTCTAACCTGTCAGGCGGAACAGGATATAATTGCTTAAAACGTTTAGAAGGAGTAAATGAATTACCCAATCTATCCCATTCCTTAGCAATTACTGCAGAAATAGCATTAGGAACAGGAAAGACTTCTGGAATAACCGCAGGAGCTTTAAAAACCTTATCTAAACGTATAGAATTAGTATCAAGAGGACTAGAATCCTCTATTTCTAAAGCAATTAGTACTTCTTTAAGTAAAGAGCGAATAAATTCCATCTTAAATAAATATGAAGATTTATCAGCATCAATCTCTGAGACAGAATCCTCTGAACCAGAAGAGTCCAAAGAATCAGAATGATGGTGTTCATTTAAAAATTCATCTGTAGAAAGAGAAGATTTAAAAGACTTTTTACGTTTACTAGAAGGAGAAATAACAGACAAAGCCTTCTTTATGGATTCAGAAACAAAATCTCTTATGTTATCAGGAACATTCTGCACCTTAGATGTTGAGGGAACTGCAACAGGCAATGGTACATCACTAAAGGAAATATTATCTGCATTAACAAGTTTGTCATGACATTTAATACAAACAACAGCTGGAGGAATAGCTACCAAAAGTTTACAGCAGATACACTTAGCTTTGGTAGATCCAGCAGGCAGAGGTTTTCCTGTAGTATCTTCTGGCTCAGATGCAACGTGAGACATCTTGCAATATGTAAGAGAAAAAACAACATATAAAGCAAAATAGATCAAATTCCTTATAAGACAGTTTCAGGAATGGGAAAAAAATGCCAAACATCAAGCTTCTAGCAACCAGAAGCAAATGAAAAATGAGACTGAAATAATGTGGAGACAAAAGCGACGCCCATATTTTTTGGCGCCAAAAAAGACGCCCACATTATATGGCGCCTAAATGCTTTTTGCGCCAAAAATGACGCAACATCCGGAACGCCGACATTTTTTGGCGCAAAATAACGTCAAAAAATGACGCAACTTCCGGCGACACGTATGACGCCGGAAACGGAAATGAATTTTTGCGCCAAAAAAAGTCCGCGCCAAAAATGACGCAATAAAATGAAGCATTTTCAGCCCCCGCGAGCCTAACAGCCCACAGGGAAAAAGTCAAATTTTTGAGGTAAGAAAAAATATGATAATTAAAGCATAATCCCAAATATGAAACTGACTGTCTGGAAATAAGGAAAGTTGAACATTCTGAGTCAAGGCAAATAAATGTTTGAATACATATATTTAGAACTTTATAAATAAAGTGCCCAACCATAGCTTAGAGTGTCACAGAAAATAAGACTTACTTACCCCAGGACACTCATCTACATGTTTGTAGAAAGCCAAACCAGTACTGAAACGAGAATCAGTAGAGGAAATGGTAAATATAAGAGTATATCGTCGATCTGAAAAGGGAGGTAAGAGATGAATCTCTACGACCGATAACAGAGAACCTTATGAAATAGACCCCGTAGAAGGAGATCACTGCATTCAATAGGCAATACTCTCCTCACATCCCTCTGACATTCACTGCACGCTGAGAGGAAAACCGGGCTCCAACTTGCTGCGGAGCGCATATCAACGTAGAATCTAGCACAAACTTACTTCACCACCTCCCTTGGAGGCAAAGTTTGTAAAAACTGATTTGTGGGTGTGGTGAGGGGTGTATTTATAGGCATTTTAAGGTTTGGGAAACTTTGCCCCTCCTGGTAGGAATGTATATCCCATACGTCACTAGCTCATGGACTCTTGTTAATTACATGAAAGAAAAGAGAAGTTTTAAAAGACTTTTATGTATACTAGAAGGAGAAATAACAGACATAGCCTTCTTAATGGATTTAAAATAAATAAAATCTCTTATGTTATCAGGAACACTCTGAAAATTAGATGTTGACGGAACAGCAACAGGTAATGTAACAGTACTAAAGGAAATTTAATCTGCATTAATAAGTTTGACATGACATGCAATACAAATAACAGCTGGAGAAACAGATACCAAAAGTTTATAGCAGACTTAGCTTGGTAGCTCCAGCACTGTGCAGTGATTTTCCTGTAGTAACTTCTGACTCAGTTGCAACGTGGAACATCTTGCAATATGTAAAAGAAAAAAACAACATATAAAGCAAAATTGATCAAATTCCTTAAATGACAGTTTCAGGAATGGGAAAAAAATGCCAGTGAACAAGCTTCTAGCAACCAGAAGCAATAAATAATGAGACTTAAATAATGTGGAGACAAAAATGACGCCCAAATTTTTTAGCGCCAAAAAAGACGCCCACATTATCTGGCGCCTAAATGCTTTTGGCGCCAAAAATGACGCCACATCCGGAACGCCGACATTTTTGGCGCAAAATAACGTCAAAGAATGACGCAACTTCCGGCGACACGTATGACGCCGGAAACGGAAATAGAATTTTTGCGCCAAAAAAGTCCGCGCCAAAAATGACGCAATAAAATGAAGCATTTTCAGCCCCCGCGAGCCTAACAGCCCACAGGGAAAAAGTCAAATTTTAAGGTAAAATATGTTAAATTAAAATGCATTATCCCAAATATGAAACTGACTGTCTGAAAAATAAGGAAAGTTGAACATTCTGAGTCAAGGCAAATAAATGTTTGAATACATATATTTAGAACTTTATAAACAAAGTGCCCAACCATAGCTAGGAGTGTCACAGAAAATAAGACTTACTTACCCCAGGACACTCATCTACATATAGCAGATAGCCAAACCAGTACTGAAACGAGAATCAGCAGAGGTAATGGTATATATAAGAGTATATCGTCGATCTGAAAAGGGAGGTAAGAGATGAATCTCTACGACCGATAACAGAGAACCTATGAAATAGACCCCGTAGAAGGAGATCACTGCATTCAAATAGGCAATACTCTCCTCACATCCCTCTGACATTCACTGCACGCTGAGAGGAAAACCGGGCTCCAACTTGCTGCGGAGCGCATATCAACGTAGAATCTAGCACAAACTTACTTCACCACCTCCATCGGAGGCAAAGTTTGTAAAACTGAATTGTGGGTGTGGTGAGGGGTGTATTTATAGGCATTTTAAGGTTTGGGAAACTTTGCCCCTCCTGGTAGGAATGTATATCCCATACGTCACTAGCTCATGGACTCTTGCTAATTACATGAAAGAAATATTTTTTCCATATTTTATGGTAAATTTTTCTAGTTACAGGCTTTCTAGCCTGAATCAGAGTATCTATTACAGAATCTGAAAACCCACGCTTTGATAAAATCAAGCGTTCAATGTCCAAGCCGTCAGTTGGAGGGAAACCAGATTCGGATGTTCGAATGGACACTGAACAAGAAGGTCCTGTCTCAAAGGTAGCTTCCATGGTGGAGCCGATGACATATTCACCAGGTCTGCATACCAAGTCCTGCGTGGCCACGCAGGAGCTATCAAGATCACCGAGGCCCTCTCCTGATTGATCCTGGCTACCAGCCTGGGGATGAGAGGAAACGGTGGGAATACATAAGCTAGGTTGAAGGTCCAAGGTGCTACTAGTGCATCTACTAGGGTCGCCTTGGGATCCCTGGATCTGGACCCGTAGCAAGGAACCTTGAAGTTCTGACGAGACGCCATCAGATCCATGTCTGGAATGCCCCATAATTGAGTTATTTGGGCAAAGATTTCCGGATGGAGTTCCCACTCCCCCGGATGGAATGTCTGACGACTCAGAAAATCCGCTTCCCAATTTTCCACTCCTGGGATGTGGATCGCAGACAAGTGGCAGGAGTGATCCTCCGCCCATTGAATTATCTTGGTCACTTCTTTCATCGCCAGGGAAGTCCTTGTTCCCCCCTGATGATTGATATATGCAACGGTCGTCATGTTGTCTGACTGAAACCTTATGAATTTAGCCTTTGCTAGTTGAGGCCAAGCTCTGAGAGCATTGAATATCGCTCTCAGTTCCAGAATGTTTATCGGGAGAAGAGACTCTTCCCGAGACCATAGACCCTGAGCTTTCAGGGATTCCCAGACCGCGCCCCAGCCCACTAGGCTGGCGTCGGTCGTGACAATGACCCACTCTGGTCTGCGGAAGCTCATTCCCTGTGACAGATTGTCCAGGGTCAGCCACCAACGGAGTGAATCTCTGGTCTTTTGATCTACTTGAATCGTCGGAGACAAGTCTGTATAATCCCCATTCCACTGTCTGAGCATGCACAGTTGTAATGGTCTTAGATGAATTCGTGCAAAAGGAACTATGTCCATTGTTGCAACCATCAATCCTATTACTTCCATGCACTGCGCTATGGAAGGACGAGGAACAGAATGAAGTACTTGACAAGAGCTTAGAAGTTTTGATTTTCTGACCTCTGTGTTCCTTGTGGATAGGAATATGTAGGTACGCATCCTTTAAATCCACGGTAGTCATAAATTGATTTTCCTGGATAGTAGGTAGGATCGTTCGAATAGTTTCCATTTTGAACGATGGTACCCTGAGAAATTTGTTTAGGATCTTTAGATCCAAAATTGGTCTGAATGTTCCCTCTTTTTTGGGAACTATGAACAGATTGGAATAAAATCCCATTCCTTGTTCTCTTATTGGAACTGGATGTATCACTCCCATCTTTAACAGGTCTTCTACACAATGTAAGAATGCCTGTCTCTTTATTTGGTTTGAAGATAATTGAGACCTGTGGAATCTTCCCCTTGGGGGTAGTTCCTTGAATTCCAGGAGATAACCTTGAGAAACTATTTCTAGCGCCCAAGGATCCTGAACATCTCTTGCCCAAGCCTGAGCAAAGAGAGAAAGTCTGCCCCCCACTAGATCCGGTCCCGGATCGGGGGCTATCCCTTCATGCTGTTTTGGTAGCAGTGGTAGGCTTCTTGGCCTGCTTACCCTTGTTCCAGCCTTGCATTGGTTTCCAGGCTGGTTTGGGTTGTGAAGTATTACCCTCTTGCTTAGAGGATACAGAATTAGAGACTGGTCCGTTTCTGCGAAAGGGACGAAAATTAGGCTTATTATTAGCCTTTAAAGACCTATCCTGTGGGAGGGCGTGGCCCTTTCCCCCAGTGATGTCTGAAATAATCTCTTTCAAATCTGGTCCAAATAATGTTTTACCTTTGAAAGGAATGTTAAGCAATTTTGTCTTGGAAGACACATCCGCTGACCAAGACTTTAGCCAAAGCACTCTGCGCGCCACGACAGCAAACCCTGAATTTTTCGCCGCTAATCTAGCTAATTGCAAAGCGGCATCTAAAACAAAAGAGTTAGCCAATTTAAGTGCTTGAACTCTGTCCATAACCTCCTCATACGAAGATTCTTTACTGAGCGATTTTTCTAGTTCCTCGAACCAGAAACACGCTGCCGTAGTGACAGGAACAATGCATGAAATTGGTTGTAGAAGGTAACCTTGCTGTACAAAAATCTTTTTAAGCAAACCCTCTAATTTCTTATCCATAGGATCTTTGAAAGCACAACTACCTTCGATAGGAATAGTAGTGCGTTTGTTTAGAGTAGAAACCGCCCCCTCAACCTTGGGGACTGTCTGCCATAAGTCCTTTCTGGGGTCGACTATAGGAAATAATTTCTTAAATATAGGGGGGGGGGGAACAAAAGGTATGCCGGGCCTTTCCCACTCTTTATTTACTATGTCCGCCACCCGCTTGGGTAAGGAAAAGCGTCGGGGGGCACCGGAACCTCTAGGAACTTGTCCATCTTACATAATTTCTCTGGAATGACCAAATTGTCACAATCATCCAGAGTAGATAACACCTCCTTAAGCAGTGCGCGGAGATGTTCTAATTTAAATTTAAATGTCACAACATCAGGTTCAGCTTGATGAGAAATTTTTCCTGAATCTGAAATTTCTCCATCAGACAAAACCTCCCTCATGGCCCCTTGAGATTGGTGTGAGGGTATGTCAGAACAGTTATCATCAGCGTTCTCTTGCTCTTCAGTGTTTAAAACAGAGCAATCGCGCTTTCTCTGATAAGTAGGCATTTTGGATAAAAGATTTGCTATGGAGTTATCCATTACAGCCGTTAATTGTTGCATGGTAATAAGTATTGGCGCACTAGATGTACTAGGGGCCTCCTGTGTGGGCATAACTGGTGTAGACACAGTAGGGGATGATGTAGTATCATGTTTACTCCCCTCATTTGAGGAATCATCTTGGGCAATATCATTATCTGTTGCATTACTGTCCTTACTTTGTTTGGACACTATGGCACAATTATCACATAAATTTAAATGGGGAGACACATTGGCTTTCATACATATAGAACATAGCTTATCTGATGGTACAGACATGTTAAACAGGCTTAAACTTGTCAACAAAGCACAAAAAACATTTTAAAATAAAACCATTACTGTCACTTTAAATTTCAAACTGAAAACACTTTATTACTGAATATGTGAAAAAGTATGAAGGAATTGTTCAAAATTCACCACAGTGTCTTAAAGCATTAAAAGTATTGCACACCAAATTTCAGAGCTTTAACCCTTAAATTAACGGAACCGGAGCCGTTTTTACATTTAACCCCTATACAGTCCCAGAATGAGGCTCTGTCTATAACTAGAAAGGCCCCCATCTGAAAAAGGTGTCCAACACAGTGCCTGCCGTTTTTCTAAACGTTCCCCAAGATTATAATACCAATAATTAGTTAGAATCTGCATAATATGCCTAGTAAAGCAATTGTTTTAGCCCAGAAAAATGTCTACCAGTTTTTAAGCCCTTTTTGAAGCCCTTTATTCTTTTATGTTTAACTAAGAAAATGGCTTACCGGTCCCCATGAGGGGAAATGACAGCCTTCCAGCATTACATGGTCTTGTTAGAAATATGGCTAGTCATACCTTAAGCAGAAAAGACTGCTAACTGTTTCCCCCAACTGAAGTTACTTCATCTCAACAGTCCTGTGTGGAAACAGCAATCGATTTTAGTTACTGTCTGCTAAAAATCATCTTCCTCTTACAAACAGAAATCTTCATCCTTTTCTGTTTCAGAGTAAATAGTACATACCAGCACTATTTTAAAATAACAAACACTTGATAGAAGAATAAAACTACAAAAAACTCTTAACCATCTCTGTGGAGATGTTGCCTGTGCAACGGCAAAGAGAATGACTGGGGTGGGCGGAGCCTAGGAGGGATCATGTGACCAGCTTTGCTGGGACTCTTTGCCATTTCCTGTTGGGGAAGAGAATATCCCACAAGTAAGGATGACGACGTGGACCGGACACACCAATGTTGGAGAAATATATATATATATATAAAATATCAATACACAGCAGTTTAGCACTGACAATACTTTCCTTATGACCGGGGTGCTCAGCAACATATTTCATAGATCTCCAACAAAAGCAGACACTCACCGGGTTTGAAGTGGCAAAAAACTTTATTCCATCAGAGTGACGTTTCGGGGTTTTACCCCCGTCCTCAGACTCAAAGTTTGAGTCTGAAGACAGGGGTAAAACCTTGAAACGTAACTCTGTTGGAAACAGAATTTATGCTTACCTGATAAATTACTTTCTCCAACGGTGTGTCCGGTCCACGGCGTCATCCTTACTTGTGGGATATTCTCTTCCCCAACAGGAAATGGCAAAGAGTCCCAGCAAAGCTGGTCACATGATCCCTCCTAGGCTCCGCCCACCCCAGTCATTCGACCGACGGACAGGAGGAAATATATATAGGAGAAATCATATGATACCGTGGTGACTGTAGTTAGAGAAAATAATTCATCAGACCTGATTAAAAAAACCAGGGCGGGCCGTGGACCGGACACACCGTTGGAGAAAGTAATTTATCAGGTAAGCATAAATTCTGTTTTCTCCAACATTGGTGTGTCCAGTCCACGGCGTCATCCTTACTTGTGGGAACCAATACCAAAGCTTTAGGACACGGATGAAGGGAGGGAGCAAATCAGGTCACCTAAACGGAAGGCACCACAGCTTGCAAAACCTTTCTCCCAAAAATAGCCTCCGAAGAAGCAAAAGTATCAAATTTGTAAAATTTGGCAAAAGTGTGCAGTGAAGACCAAGTCGCTGCCTTACATATCTGGTCAACAGAAGCCTCGTTCTTGAAGGCCCATGTGGAAGCCACAGCCCTAGTGGAGTGAGCTGTGATTCTTTCAGGAGGCTGCCGTCCGGCAGTCTCATAAGCCAAACGGATAATGCTTTTAAGCCAAAAGGAAAGAGAGGTAGAAGTCGCTTTTTGACCTCTCCTTTTACCAGAATAAACAACAAACAAGGATGATGTTTGTCTGAAATCTTTAGTAGCCTCTAAATAGAATTTTAGAGCACGGACAACGTCCAAATTGTGTAACAAACGCTCCTTCTTTGAAACTGGATTCGGACACAAAGAAGGTACAACTATCTCCTGGTTAATATTTTTGTTAGAAACAACTTTAGGAAGAAAACCAGGCTTAGTACGCAAAACCACCTTATCTGCATGGAACACCAGATAAGGAGGAGAACACTGCAGAGCAGATAACTCTGAAACTCTTCTAGCAGAAGAGATTGCAACCAAAAACAAAACTTTCCAAGATAGTAACTTAATATCTACGGAATGTAAGGGTTCAAACGGAACCCCTTGAAGAACTGAAAGAACTAGATTTAAACTCCAGGGAGGAGTCAAAGGTCTGTAAACAGGCTTGATCCTAACCAGAGCCTGAACAAATGCTTGAACATCTGGCATAGCTGCCAGTCGTTTGTGTAGTAAGACAGATAAAGCAGAAATCTGTCCCTTTAGAGAACTTGCAGATAATCCTTTCTCCAAACCTTCTTGTAGAAAGGATAGAATCTTAGGAATTTTTATCTTGTTCCATGGCAATCCTTTGGATTCACACCAACAGATATATTTTTTCCATATTTTATGGTAAATTTTTCTAGTTACAGGCTTTCTAGCCTGAATCAGAGTATCTATCACAGAATCTGAAAACCCACGCTTTGATAAAATCAAGCGTTCAATCTCCAAGCCGTCAGTTGGAGGGAAACCAGATTCGGATGTTCGAATGGACCCTGAACAAGAAGGTCCTGTCTCAAAGGTAGCTTCCATGGTGGAGCCGATGACATATTCACCAGGTCTGCATACCAAGTCCTGCGTGGCCACGCAGGAGCTATCAAGATCACCGAGGCCCTCTCCTGATTGATCCTGGCTACCAGCCTGGGAATGAGAGGAAACGGTGGGAATACATAAGCTAGGTTGAAGGTCCAAGGTGCTACTAGTGCATCTACTAGAGTCGCCTTGGGATCCCTGGATCTGGACCCGTAGCAAGGAACCTTGAAGTTCTGACGAGACGCCATCAGATCCATGTCTGGAATGCCCCATAATTGAGTTATTTGGGCAAAGATTTCCGGATGGAGTTCCCACTCCCCCGGATGGAATGTCTGACGACTCAGAAAATCCGCTTCCCAATTTTCCACTCCTGGGATGTGGATCGCAGACAAGTGGCAGGAGTGATCCTCCGCCCATTGAATTATCTTGGTCACTTCTTTCATCGCCAGGGAACTCCTTGTTCCCCCCTGATGATTGATATATGCAACAGTCGTCATGTTGTCTGATTGAAACCTTATGAATTTGGCCTTTGCTAGTTGAGGCCAAGCTTTGAGAGCATTGAATATCGCTCTCAGTTCCAGAATGTTTATCGGGAGAAGAGACTCTTCCCGAGACCATAAACCCTGAGCTTTCAGGGATTCCCAGACCGCGCCCCAGCCCACTAGACTGGCGTCGGTCGTGACAATGACCCACTCTGGTCTGCGGAAGCTCATTCCCTGTGACAGATTGTCCAGGGTCAGCCACCAACGGAGTGAATCTCTGGTCTTTTGATCTACTTGAATCATCGGAGACAAGTCTGTATAATCCCCATTCCACTGTTTGAGCATGCACAGTTGTAATGGTCTAAGATGAATTCGTGCAAAAGGAACTATGTCCATTGTTGCAACCATCAAACCTATTACCTCCATGCACTGCGCTATGGAAGGACGAGGAACAGAATGAAGTACTTGACAAGAGCTTAGAAGTTTTGATTTTCTGACCTCTGTCAGAAAAATCCTCATTTCTAAGGAATCTATTATTGTTCCCAAGAAGGGAACTCTTGTTGACGGGGACAGAGAACTTTTTTCTTTGTTCACCTTCCATCCGTGAGATCTGAGAAAGGCTAGGACGATGTCCGTATGAGCCTTTGCTTTTGACAGGGACTACGCTTGAATTAGGATGTCATCCAAGTAAGGTACTACTGCAATGCCCCTTGGTCTTAGAACCGCTAGAAGGGACCCTAGTACCTTTGTGAAAATTCTCGGAGCAGTGGCTAATCCGAATGGAAGTGCCACAAACTGGTAATGCTTGTCCAGAAAAGCGAACCTTAGGAACTGATGATGTTCCTTGTGGATAGGAATATGTAGGTACGCATCCTTTAAATCCACGGTGGTCATAAATTGACTTTCCTGGATGGTGGGAAGGATCGTTCGAATGGTTTCCATCTTGAACGATGGAACCCTGAGAAATTTGTTTAGGATCTTCAGATCCAAAATTGGTCTGAATGTTCCCTCTTTTTTGGGAACTACGAACAGATTTGAGTAAAATCCCATTCCTTGTTCTTTTATTGGAACTGGATGTATCACTCCCATCTTTAACAGGTCTTCTACGCAATGTAAGAATGCCTGTCTCTTTATTTGGTTTGAGGCTAATTGAGACCTGTGGAACCTTCCCCTTGGGGGTAGTTCCTTGAATTCCAGAAGATAACCTTGAGAAACTATTTCTAGCGCCCAAGGATCCTGAACATCTCTTGCCCAAGCCTGAGCAAAGAGAGAGAGTCTGCCCCCCACTAGATCCGGTTCCGGATCGGGGGCTATCCCTTCATGCTGTTTTGGTAGCAGTGGTAGGCTTCTTGGCCTGCTTACCCTTGTTCCAGCCTTGCATTGGTTTCCAGGCTGGTTTGGGTTGTGAAGTATTACCCTCTTGCTTAGAGGATGCAGAATTCGAGGCTGGTCCGTTTCTGCGAAAGGGACGAAAATTAGGCTTATTTTTAGCCTTAAAAAGACCTATCCTGTGGGAGGGCGTGGCCCTTTCCTCCAGTGATGTCTGAAATAATCTCTTTCAAATCTGGTCCAAATAATGTTTTACCTTTGAAAGGAATGTTAAGCAATTTTGTCTTGGACGACACATCCGCTGACCAAGACTTTAGCCAAAGCGCTCTGCGTGCCACGATAGCAAACCCTGAATTTTTCGCCGCTAATCTAGCTAATTGCAAAGCGGCATCTAAAACAAAAGAGTTAGCCAATTTAAGTGCTTGAACTCTGTCCATAACCTCCTCATACGAAGATTCTCTACTGAGCGACTTTTCTAGTTCCTCGAACCAGAAGCACGCTGCCGTAGTGACAGGAACAATGCATGAAATTGGTTGTAGAAGGAACCCTTGCTGTACAAAAATCTTTTTAAGCAAACCCTCTAATTTTTTATCCATAGGATCTTTAAAAGCACAACTGTCTTCGATAGGAATAGTAGTGCGTTTGTTTAGAGTAGAAACCGCCCCCTCGACCTTGGGGACTGTCTGCCATAAGTCCTTTCTGGGGTCGACTATAGGAAATAATTTCTTAAATATAGGGGGGGGGAACAAAAGGTATGCCGGGCCTTTCCCACTCTTTATTTACTATGTCCGCCACCCGCTTGGGTATAGGAAAAGCGTCGGGGGGCACCGGAACCTCTAGGAACTTGTCCATCTTACATAATTTCTCTGGAATGACCAAATTGTCACAATCATCCAGAGTAGATAACACCTCCTTAAGCAGTGCGCGGAGATGTTCTAATTTAAATTTAAATGTCACAACATCAGTTTCAGCTTGATGAGAAATTTTTCCTGAATCTGAGATTTCTCCATCAGACAAAACCTCCCTCATGGCCCCTTGAGATTGGTGTGAGGGTATGTCAGAACAAATATCATCAGCGCCCTCCTGCTCTTCAGGGTTTAAAACAGAGCAATCGCGCTTTCTCTGATAAGTAGGCATTTTGGATAAAAGATTTGCTATGGAGTTATCCATTACAGCCGTTAATTGTTGCATGGTAATAAGTATTGGCGCACTAGATGTACTAGGGGCCTCCTGTGTGGGCAAAACTGGTGTAGACACATTAGGGGATGATGTAGTATCATGTTTACTCCCCTCATTTGAGGAATCATCTTGGGCAATATCATCATCTGTGGCATTACTGTCCTTACTTTGTTTGGACACTATGGCACACTTATCACATACATTTAAATGGGGAGACACATTGGCTTTCATACATATAGAACATAGCTTATCTGATGGTACAGACATGTTAAACAGGCTTAAACTTGTCAACCAAGCACAAAAAACGTTTTAAAATAAAACCGTTACTGTCTCTTTAAATTTCAAACTGAAAACACTTTATTACTGAATATGTGAAAAAGTATGAAGGAATTGTTCAAAAATTACCAAAATTTCACCACAGTGTCTTAAAGCATTAAAAGTATTGCACACCAAATTTCAGAGCTTTAACCCTTAAAATAACGGGACCGGAGCCGTTTTTACATTTAACCCCTATACAGTCCCAGCTATATGTTTTGCTGAGACCCAACCAAGCCCAGAGGGGAATACGATACCAAATGACGCCTTCTATAAGCTTTTTCAGTGATTCTTAGCTCCTCACACATGCATCTGCATGCCTTGCTCTCCAAAAACAACTGCGCATTAATGGCGCGAAAATGAGGCTCTGTCTATAACTAGAAAGGCCCCCATCTGAAAAAGGTGTCCAACACAGTGTCTGCCGTTTTTCTAAACGTTCCCCAAGATTATAATACCAATTATTAGTTAGAATCTGCATAATATGCCTAGTAAAGCAATCGTTTTAGCCCAGAAAAATGTCTACCAGTTTTTAAGCCCTTTTTGAAGCCCTTTATTCTTTTATGTTTAACTAAGAAAATGGCTTACCGGTCCCCATGAGGGGAAATGACAGCCTTCCAGCATTACATGGTCTTGTTAGAAATATGGCTAGTCATACCTTAAGCAGAAAAGTCTGCTAACTGTTTCCCCCAACTGAAGTTACTTCATCTCAACAGTCCTGTGTGGAAACAGCAATCAATTTTAGTTACTGTCTGCTAAAATCATCTTCCTCTTACAAACAGAAATCTTCATCCTTTTTCTGTTTCAGAGTAAATAGTACATACCAGCACTATTTTAAAATAACAAACACTTGATAGAAGAATAAAAACTACATTTAAACACCAAAAAACTCTTAACCATCTCCGTGGAGATGTTGCCTGTGCAACGGCAAAGAGAATGACTGGGGTGGGCAGAGCCTAGGAGGGATCATGTGACCAGCTTTGCTGGGACTCTCTGCCATTTCCTGTTGGGGAAGAGAATATCCCACAAGTAAGGATGACGCCGTGGACCGGACACACCAATGTTGGAGAAATAAAGTTTTTTGCCACTTCAAACCCAGTGAGTGCCTGCTTTAGTCGGAGATTGTATATATATATATATATATATATATAAAAAAAACAATTTATGCTTACCTGATAAATTTATTTCTCTTGTGGTGTATCCAGTCCACGGATCATCCATTACTTATGGGATATTAACTCCTCCCCAACAGGAAGTGCAAGAGGATTCACCCAGCAGAGCTGCTATATAGCTCCTCCCCTAACTGCCATTACCAGTCATTCGACCGAAAACATGCAGAGAAAGGAAAACCATAGGGTGCAGTGGTGACTGTAGTTTAATGGAAAAATTACCTGCCTTAAAGTGACAGGGCGGGCCGTGGACTGGATACACCACAAGAGAAATAAATTTATCAGGTAAGCATAAATTATGTTTTCTCTTGTTAAGTGTATCCAGTCCACGGATCATCCATTACTTATGGGATACCAATACCAAAGCTAAAGTACACGGATGACGGGAGGGACAGGCAGGCTCTTTATACGGAAGGAACCACTGCCTGAAGAACCTTTCTCCCAAAAACAGCCTCCGAAGAAGCAAAAGTGTCAAATTTGTAAAATTTGGAAAAAGTATGAAGAGAAAACCAAGTTGCAGCCTTGCAAATCTGTTCAACAGAAGCCTCATTCTTAAAGGCCCAAGTGGAAGCCACAGCTCTAGTAGAATGTGCTGTAATTCTTTCAGGAGGCTGCTGTCCAGCAGTCTCATAGGCTAACCGTATTATGCTACGAAGCCAAAAGGAGAGAGAGGTAGCCGAAGCTTTTTGACCTCTCCTCTGACCAGAATAAACGACAAACAGGGAAGACGTTTGTCGAAAATCCTTAGTTGCCTGTAGATAAAATTTCAGGGCACGGACTACATCTAGATTGTGTAGCAGACGTTCCTTTTTCGAAGAAGGATTAGGACACAAAGATGGAACCACAATCTCTTGATTGATATTCCTGTTAGTGACCACCTTAGGTAGGAACCCAGGTTTAGTACGCAGAACTACCTTGTCTGAATGAAAAATCAGATAAGGAGAATCACAATGTAAGGCAGATAACTCAGAGACTCTTCGAGCCGAGGAAATCGCCATTAAAAACAGAACTTTCCAAGATAACAACTTGATATCAATGGAATGAAGGGGTTCAAACGGAACCCCCTGTAAAACATTAAGAACTAAGTTCAAACTCCATGGTGGAGCAACAGTTTTAAACACAGGCTTGATCCTAGCTAAAGCCTGACAAAAAGCTTGAACGTCCGGAACTTCTGACAGACGTTTGTGTAAAAGAATGGACAGAGCTGAAATCTGTCCCTTTAAGGAACTAGCGGATAAACCCTTTTCTAAACCTTCTTGTAGAAAAGACAATTTCCTCGGAATCCTAACCTTACTCCATGAGTAACTCTTGGATTCGCACCAATATAAGTATTTGCGCCATATCTTATGGTAAATCTTTCTGGTAACAGGCTTCCTAGCCTGTATTAAGGTATTAATAACTGACTCAGAAAAACCACGTTTTGATAAAATCAAGCGTTCAATTTCCAAGCAGTCAGCTTCAGAGAAATTAGATTTTGATGTTTGAAGGGACCCTGGATCAGAAGGTCCTGTTTCAGAGGTAGCGACCAAGGTGGACAGGATGACATGTCCACTAGATCTGCATACCAAGTCCTGCGTGGCCATGCAGGCGCTATTAGAATCACTGATGCTCTCTCCTGTTTGATTCTGGCAATCAATCGAGGAAGCATCGGGAAGGGTGGAAACACATAAGCCATCCCGAAGGTCCAAGGTGCTGTCAAAGCATCTATCAGAACCGCTCCCGGATCCCTGGATCTGGACCCGTAACGAGGAAGCTTGGCGTTCTGTCGAGACGCCATGAGATCTATCTCTGGTTTGCCCCAACGTCGAAGTATTTGGGCAAAGACCTCCGGATGAAGTTCCCACTCCCCCGGATGAAAAGTCTGACGACTTAAGAAATCCGCCTCCCAGTTCTCCACTCCCGGGATGTGGATTGCTGACAGGTGGCAAGAGTGAGACTCTGCCCAGCGAATTATCTTTGATACTTCCATCATTGCTAGGGAGCTTCTTGTCCCTCCCTGATGGTTGATGTAAGCTACAGTCGTGATGTTGTCCGACTGAAACCTGATGAACCCCCGAGTTGTTAACTGGGGCCAAGCCAGAAGGGCATTGAGAACTGCTCTCAATTCCAGAATGTTTATTGGTAGGAGACTCTCCTCCTGATTCCATTGTCCCTGAGCCTTCAGAGAATTCCAGACAGCGCCCCAACCTAGTAGGCTGGCGTCTGTTGTTACAATTGTCCAGTCCGGCCTGCTGAATGGCATCCCCCTGGACAGATGTGGCCGAGAAAGCCACCATAGAAGAGAATTTCTGGTCTCTTGATCCAGATTCAGAGTAGGGGACAAGTCTGAGTAATCCCCATTCCACTGACTTAGCATGTACAATTGCAGCGGTCTGAGATGTAGGCGTGAAAAGGGTACTATGTCCATTGCTGCTACCATTAAGCCGATCACCTCCATGCATTGAGCTACTGACGAGTGTTGAATGGAATGAAGGACACGGCATGCATTTTGAAGCTTTGTTAACCTGTCTTCTGTCAGGTAAATCTTAATTTCTACAGAATCTATAAGAGTCCCCAAGAAGGGAACTCTTGTGAGTGGAAAGAGAGAACTCTTCTTTTTGTTCACCTTCCATCCATGCGACCTTAGAAATGCCAGTACTAACTCTGTATGAGACTTGGCAGTTTGAAAGCTTGAAGCTTGTATCAGAATGTCGTCTAGGTACGGAGCTACCGAAATTCCTTGCGGTCTTAGTACCGCCAGAAGAGCACCCAGAACCTTTGTGAAGATTCTCGGAGCCGTAGCCAATCCGAATGGAAGAGCTACAAACTGGTAATGCCTGTCTAGAAAGGCAAACCTTAGATACCGGTAATGATCTTTGTGAATCGGTAAGTGAAGGTAAGCATCCTTTAAATCCACTGTGGTCATGTACTGACCCTTTTGGATCATGGGTAAAATTGTCCGAATAGTTTCCATTTTGAACGATGGAACTCTTAGGAATTTGTTTAGGATCTTTAAATCCAAGATTGGCCTGAAAGTTCCCTCTTTTTTGGGAACCACAAACAGATTTGAGTAAAACCCTTGTCCTTGTTCCGACCGCGGAACCGGATGGATCACTCCCATTAATAAAAGATCTTGTACGCAGCGTAGAAACGCCTCTTTCTTTATTTGGTTTGTTGACAACCTTGACAGATGAAATCTCCCTCTTGGGGGAGAGAATTTGAAGTCTAGAAGGTATCCCTGAGATATGATCTCTAACGCCCAGGGATCCTGGACATCTCTTGCCCAAGCCTGGGCGAAGAGAGAAAGTCTGCCCCCCACTAGATCCGTTCCCGGATCGGGGGCCCTCGATTCATGCTGTCTTAGGGGCAGCAGCAGGTTTCCTGGCCTGCTTGCCCTTGTTCCAGGACTGGTTAGGTCTCCAGCCTTGTCTGTAGCGAGCAACAGCTCCTTCCTGTTTTGGTGCAGAGGAAGTTGATGCTGCTCCTGCTTTGAAATTACGAAAGGAACGAAAATTAGACTGTCTAGCCTTAGGTTTGGCTCTGTCTTGAGGCAGGGCATGGCCTTTACCTCCTGTAATGTCAGCGATAATTTCTTTCAACCCGGGCCTGAATAAGGTCTGCCCTTTGAAAGGTATATTAAGCAATTTAGATTTAGAAGTAACGTCAGCTGACCAGGATTTTAGCCACAGTGCTCTGCGTGCCTGAATGGCGAATCCGGAATTCTTAGCCGTAAGTTTAGTTAAATGTACTACGGCATCTGAAATAAATGAGTTAGCTAACTTAAGGGCTTTAAGCTTGTGTGTAATCTCATCTAATGGAGCTGATTCAAGTGTCTCTTCCAGAGACTAAAACCAAAATGCTGCTGCAGCCGTGACAGGCGCAATGCATGCAAGAGGTTGCAATATAAAACCTTGTTGAACAAACATTTTCTTAAGGCACAGCTATCCTCCACCGGGATAGTGGTACGCTTAGCTAAAGTAGAAACTGCTCCCTCCACCTTAGGGACCGTTTGCCATAAGTCCCGTGTGGTGGCGTCTATTGGAAACATCTTTCTAAATATCGGAGGGGGTGAGAACGGCACACCGGGTCTATCCCACTCCTTAGTAACAATTTCAGTAAGTCTCTTAGGTATAGGAAAAAACGTCAGTACTCGCCGGTACCGCAAAATATTTATCCAACCTACACATTTTCTCTGGTATTGCAACTGTGTTACAATCATTCAGAGCCGCTAACACCTCCCCTAGTAATACACTGAGGTTTTCCAGCTTAAATTTAAAATATCTGAATCCAGTTTGTTTGGATCAGAACCGTCACCCGCAGAATGAAGCTCTCCGTCCTCATGTTCTGCAAATTGTGACGCAGTGTCTGACATGGCCCTAATATTATCAGCGCACTCTGTTCTCACCCCAGAGTGATCACGCTTACCTCTTAGTTCTGGTAATTTAGCCAAAACTTCAGTCATAACAGTAGCCATATCCTGTAATGTGATTTGTAATGGCCGCCCAGATGTACTCGGCGCTACAATATCACGCACCTCCCGAGCGGGAGATGCAGGTACTGACACGTGAGGCGAGTTAGTCGGCATAACTCTCCCCTCGTTGTTTGGTGAAATATGTTCAATTTGTACAGATTGACTTTTATTTAAAGTAGCATCAATACAGTTAGTACATAAATTTCTATTGGGCTCCACTTTGGCTTTAGCACATATAGCACAGATATCTTCCTCTGAATCAGACATGTTTAACACACTAGCAAATAAACTAGCAACTTGGAAATACTTTTCAAGTAATTTACTATAATATGAAAACGTACTGTGCCTATAAGAAGCACAGAAAAAGTTATGACAGTTGAAAATTAATAAACTGAAAAGTTATAGCATCAAATCTTTGTAAAAAACACAATTTTAGCAAAGGATTGCTCCCATTAGCAAAGGATAACTAACCCTGATAGCAGAAAAAAAATACAGAAATAAACGTTTTTTTTATCACAGTCAACTACAATCTCACAGCTCTGCTGTGAGTGATTACCTCCCTCAAAACAAGTTTTGAAGACCCCTGAGTTCTGTAGAGATGAACCGGATCATGCAGGGAAGACAATAAACTTCTGACTGAATTTTTTGATGCGTAGCAAAAGCGCCAAAAAAGGCCCCTCCCCCTCACACATAACAGTGAGAGAGATCAGTAAACTGTCATAAATGAAATAAAACGACTGCCAAGTGGAAAAAAAGTGCCCAAAACATTTTTTCACCCAGTACCTCAGAAAATTAAACGATTTTACATGCCAGCAAAAAACGTTTAACATTAATAAATTGAGTGTTATTAAAAAGCCTGTTGCTAGTCCCTGCAAATTAGGCTAAAGTTTTATGCATACAGTATAATTCCAGTGAAGTGCCATTCCCCAGAATACTGAAGTGTAAAATATACATACATGACAGCCTGATACCAGTTGCTGCTACTGCATTTAAGGCTGAGTTTACATTATATCGGTATGGCAGAATTTTCTCATCAATTCCATTGTCAGAAAATAATAAGCTGCTACATACCTCTTTGCAGATTAATCTGCCCGCTGTCCCCTGATCTGAAGTTTACCTCTCCTCAGATGGCCGAGAAACAGCAATATGATCTTAACTACTCCGGCTAAAATCATAGAAAAACTCAGGTAGATTCTTCTTCAAATTCTACCAGAGAAGGAATAACACACTCCGGTGCTATTATAAAATAACAAACTTTTGATTGAAGGTATGAAACTAAGTATAATCACCACAGTCCTCTCACACATCCTATCTATTCGTTGGGTGCAAGAGAATGACTGGTAATGGCAGTTAGGGGAGGAGCTATATAGCAGCTCTGCTGGGTGAATCCTCTTGCACTTCCTGTTGGGGAGGAGTTAATATCCCATAAGTAATGGATGATCCGTGGACTGGATACACTTAACAAGAGAAATATATACACACACACACACAAATCACAACTCTCATTATTTAAAATGTTCTTTTCCCAATTTAATTTGATAATAAAAGTTATGTTTTAATTGCCTTCACTCTTCCAGTATGTAGATTTTTACCTGCAAGTGGTACAATTGGTGTGGAGTGCTATTAAGTATACACTTTAAGTGGTAAATTACCATTGTAAACAATTACATTAAACATAGACAATTACTGAATATACAAAAGATCTCACCAGAGCAGAAACAAGGCGGCAGTCTTTATGTGGCAGATTAAACATTTATGAGTAGCAAGGGATGGGGAAATAAGGGGCCAGGTTAAATGGAACTAAGGGTTGCAATGTTGCCCCGGCCACTTATGTTGACTATGCTTGAAGTCTAAGAATACCCTGAATGCCTTTGACTTAATTCCTAATTGATGGGGAACTTTATACCCAATAGTAAGGAATCTTGTCCTGTACTTACACTAATATGAGACGGAAAGGACCCTGTATACCATTAAAGCAATATAAGGAAACAATCCTTGATAAATTACTCATGTTTTATTTATAACAGATCTTCAGCCTGAACAATACAAAACATACAGTATCTTCATTACAACAAATGTTTACTTACACTATAATACAGATACAAAATTTTTTAGCAAGATTTAAAAGCAAGTCTATACTCACAAACAAAAAAGTGATTATTAACATAGTCAAACAGAAACCAGTGACAGTAAAACATCTGCAGGGAGGGAGAACTGAAATATTGCACATTTCTTTTAAAGGTTTAGAAACGAGTAATGCACACTTGAATACTTTTTGCTTTTAAAAGCTGGATTTTTAAGATTTTCAGACGATGATGATAAGGTAAATTAATTTTTATTTGTAGTTGTCATATCAGAAGCCCTTTTATTAAACTTGTTCTTTGCTTTTTCAATGTGGGTGATCAACTATCAATGTAATACTATGAATAGATGACTAAAATAAGATGCAATTAATCAGTCATTCCATTGCCCAGGAAGTAAAGTTTGGTAAATAGTACTATTATTTTTCTACCTGTTCATATGGGAGGTACAAGTGTTCAGCATATGAGAAAGATCATATATATGTTGGGGAACCTTAAATATAAGAGCTTCACAGCATATGTGCTTTAAATACACTGCATGGACTGTATATAAGTTGAGTAATTAGAAATTTGAACAGGAAGACAGCACCACTTGTTCATCACAGCATCATGATAACCGGAGTATAGACCTGGAAACATGGTTTCTGGCTTTTCTTTCTCTGACAATGTATAGTGTGAGCCACAACAGGGATGTTTATCGCTTACTCTGACTGAAATCTGAATACTCAGACTAGCACCACATTACACTGCTTTACATATACAGTATGTCTATATGCAAATTTCCCATATTATGGATCCACAGGGTTATACTGAATCTACCATAGTTGGGTTAACCAAATGCTGTGTGGTTGAGAAGAGTAGACCACAGTGCAATGGTGGGTTCCTAAAGAGATGGTCAAATCATGGGATGTCTTACAGACTTGGTAAGTGCTACCATGCCTAGGCCTGCTAGGCTTCTCTAGGTTTATTTAAAGAGGGTTGTCACAGTCTCACAGAGACACATAAAGTGCTTGACAGAATATATCTTATATTCTTTAAAAGGAGAATTGATCTCATTAAATGAATACCTTGAAATCATCAAGAGCATGACAGATGTAGCATTATTAAGAATAAGATGAAAGTAAGAAGCAGCTGAACTCAATGAGAGTGTGCACAATTTGCTGTGAAAAGATAGGAGATACTTAAAATGGACAGTAGCTCCTGCTGCACACTCTATGAAAACAAGTGTATTATTTTGTGACTGATTCTGATTAAATATTTGGGGGCTAGCTCATCCAATTGTGCCTTACAAACACATCTTTTAGTTAATTTCCTAGAACATAGCAGAAAGTAAGATTTTGGCATTTTAAATATGTTATGTTGGGATCAATAAATAATACCAAACATATTTGCATTAAATGGACCTTGAACCCCGAATTTGATCATATAAAAAAAACAATATATAAAACATGTTATCAAGGACAGCCAGTTGCGTTAAAGCTGCTTAAATTTATTTTGAAACCATCAGGAAGAACTAGTTGTGCTCATCTGCTCTTAGTTGATGGACATAGACGCACCTTCTTTACCAGCAACACATCAAAAGGTAGTATCATGATGGGCTTGAAACAAATACTGTATTTAAAATATATAAATATTAGATGTAGCAATGAAAAAATAATGTATTGTCCATTTACCTCTGAATGTGAAATCTTACATGCTAAACCCCACTGTGGACCAAATCCCCCCCCCCTCAATTACAGTGTATATTGTATCACTATTACAAATGTATTCTGCATTATACATTGTAGTTGAGTACTATTTTATAGATTAATAATATATTTTCTTTTGCAGTCGTGGACTTTGTGTTTACACATAAAGACAAGACCTGGAGATTTCCATATCCGATTGTGCTTACCTTATAATGAGAAAGGTATCTGGTTCATTTAAAAGTATATTCTATCATAAAGTATAAGACATTTAACTAGTGTATGCACTTTGTTTAGGTGATAACATGAGATGAAACTGTAGTGTATAGTTAGAACCTCAGATGTGCTAATGACAGACATATGCAACAAATTTTGAAAGGAGAAAAGAATGCTAAAGAAGCTGTTTTTTTCTTGCTCTTTTTAAATAAAAAAACAGGAAGCCTTTGGTTTGACATCTAAGGAAGTTGCCACTATGTGACAAAAAGCTGTCCTTGTGTGTGTTTTTTTATGCACCCTGGTTACGTATAGAAATTGCTTCACAAGTCTATAAACATAAAGTAAGGTACAAAATGTGACAGAGCAGATTATTTTCACTCAAAACACCTTGAAAAGGAAGTTACAGAACACAAGTATGATTTGAACCTACTGTTTAGCCGTTTTACAGCATATGAATCATGATATGGATTAACACCATTTACACAGAATAGTGTTTATAATGAGCTAGTGGCAGAATTTTTGGTTAATACTAGGCTAAACACTCTTCCCCTTTGAGGCAGAAAGAAGTTTTTTTTTTGTGTGTGAAGTATGTTTAGGAATAGACTAAAAAGGTCCCCCCAAATGGAATGACACATGTAATGCAAGGACAAAGTACAATGGCAGAGTATCTGTATTCACACTTCACCCTGCCAAACCTTAAGCTTGGGTGAAAAAAATGTAATTTTCTACATATATATATTAAGTGGTTACGATTAAACAGAAGACAGGGAATTTGATTGTTAGAACTTGCAGAGGTTGTAAAGAAGTTTTATTTTAGATGTAGTGTTCTTTATATTTGAGGCATCAGTTTTAAGAGGTCAGGAACTACAGGAAATACAGAAAAAGTGTAAACATTTCTAACCACGTTTTCTCCTGCACAGTGAAAAGGTAATAAAGTAGTTCAGACTACAAACGAGAGCTATTTGCAGTCTGATTTGTTTGCTTTGTAACATAATATTCTAATTTACGTTACCAGATGAAATTTTTGTTATGCTACATTTCACCCAGTAAACGCTAAAGCTTTGTCTTTTATTTTTTCACTAGTGATTGCAGATTTAGATGAACACCACATCTAAAACTAGTACATAATCCTGAAAGACAGACTGTAATTTAAATATACTAAATATCATACCTGTATTTGTAGGTTTTAGCCATTATCTATGGTCTATAGTTAGAGTGATGGTAAACTCTCCACTTGTTAAAATCAGATCCAGAATGTTGGTGATATTTTAGATGGAGTTTAATTCATCAGTTGTAATGAAGTTGCGCTAAAACTTACTTTTTAATATAGACATTAAATTAAAATACCCCATGCTCCACCGCCCACTTCAAAAGTAATTTTTTTTGTGAGCTCATGGTTTGAATTGTTGTCCAATCAACTCTCTAGCTATAACAAAAGGCACCCAAAGGGTAGAGAACTGATTGGAGAACATTTCAAACCTTTATCTCACAGAAATATTGACTTTTTGGGTGGCAGAGCCTGGAGAATTTGTATTTCATACTTACATTAAAAACTAAGTTATAGCGCAACTTCATTACAACTGATGCATTAAAACTCCATCTAAAATATCACTAACATTGCAGATCTGATTTTATAAATGGGAGAGTTTACAATCACTTTAACCTTTATTCCTGTCCATGACAACCGCCCTATTTTCTCTCACAAATTTGAAAACGTGGAATGGTTATAAATAAAAAGTAACAGACTTCATGGGAAAAGATAGAATTGCACAACACTTGGACCTTCTGGTAACACCTATTAGGAAAATAGCTAAATTTAAAGTGTTTTAGGATTAGCTGCAGCTTTGATACAGGTATATAGGCCCATGCTGGCTCATATGCTATGGAACACTAAAGAAGCGGTAAGCATTACAGATATGCTTAAAGAAAACTTAATTTTAACTTAAAAACAAGTAATGGAAGAATAAACAAAAGTTCTAGACATTTCGCAAGGAATATACATTGGTCTTTAGAAATTATATTGTTTCTTAAGTCCCCTGTGATAGAAAAATAAATAAAACATTTTACATGACTGATCTACGGGGCTAAGAACATATCTACTGGTATCTGCTTAAAATCTTTAGATGGTCAGGTCCTCCAGTAATCATTAAGTGTGCCTGTTCCTATGTGCAACAATGAAAAGTGTCTGAAAATAACAAAACATTGGTAAAATTGTTAAGGATATACAAATTCTGGATTAAACAAAGCATTTAAAAGGTTTTACCACTTCACTGCCGAAGAGCCTGTAGGTCACTGCACTGCAATGAACAACAGGCCACTTCAGTTGTAAAGGGAGGAATAAATACATAGGGGAAAACATACTCCATTTCATAATTAACAATATTTAAATAACTTTCATATAAAAAAGAAACAGTGAGGGATCTGTCAGGGGGTTCTTGGTAGTATGCTTTTTTCCAGTCTGCAAACACCTCACTGTTTTGTCAGTCAGTTTTCAGTGCAAAAGAGATTACAAATGAAATGGAGAGGGAGGGAGAGCATGCCATTAATTTGAAAGCGGAGGAAAAAAGGTGTTTTTTAAACCCTTCTCCCTCAAGGTGCTGAGAAAGGCCTCTCTTTATCCCCTCACCCCTTCTCAAGAATTATGCTGGCCCTTAATCTTTCTTGCACTCCTCTGGAGATATGTGGGCAACCCTAGCTGTGAAATTCAAGTATTTTTTGCCTGGGGGATACATAATGAATAACAAACTCAAACAACAATATTTCAGCAACTCTTGTGTTCTCAGCGGTGTGTTATTTGAAACAGTGGATGTACTGCAAGAGACAATGAGGCAATTTAAGTGCAAGAGTTAATGATCTTGAAATATTCTCTCACTTTACTCCCCTGTAGTGCTTTACCATTTGTATGGTCAGCAAAACAAAAGAAGTATAGCCTGCATATCTCCACTTTAATATCCATGTTCATGTGCCAGAACGTAAAATAATTTTTGAGGTTGTTGGGAAGAAAGTGTTTATTTTCCTATGGCAAAAAATGGTTTGTAGATTACAGTAGTGCTAAATAAGGACTGAAAAAAAGTTTTTTTTAAAAAAAGTGCTTAGAATTTCTGTATCCCACTCTCCTTAAGACAAAGGATTAAGAACATTTGAGGAGGCAGGGTCCTTCAAGGGCAGGCCGTAAACCTCTGACTGCCATGTGGCATGACTGTGCATCTGTGCCATATTGGGGTGAGTACAGCTTCCTATGCTCATCCCACAACTCCTCCGTTAAACCTTGTGCTCCCCTCTCACAATATGTGAGGAGAACTCATATCGGTCCTGGCTGTGATAGCCACAAATATTACACTCAAAAGGGTCTCTGAAGCCATGGCAGCCCATATGGATTGTGAACATGACATGGTCTAGGAAGAGTACTCGACAGTGCTCACATTTGAAAAACTTCACTTGCTCACCATCCTCTCCCAGAACCCGGAGGGTTTCTTTGGCAGTGCCAGGAGCAGAGCGGGAGATGAGTCCTACTCCTGCCTCAGTTGGTCTCTGGTCCTCTTTGGCATAGGCTGGGCTTTGTCGGCTGCTAGTGGCCTGGGAGCCCCTCTCCTCATGGTTGCTTTCTGTGTCTGTGGTAGAGTCCTGGCAGCCATTAGCAGGAGAGGCACCAGGTTCACTGCGGCCTCTATAATGAATCTGAGTTCCATCAGGAAGGTCTTCGTGGCCCTCTGCTGCTTCTCGATTGCCTGGCATATCAGGCCGACTTTGCATGGGCTGGAGTTGGGTATAGACTGTGCTGATGACTGGTGTGATTTCAGAGATGCAGTTTGTTGGTGGCAAACGCATGGGACCACCCACAAATGCCAAAGCATTGCCATAGGCAGGGTCCATGGGGTGGTGAGGAACCATCTCTACATCCTTTTCAAAGCTGGAGTTCATGTCATATGGGAGGTCAGCCAGGCTCAGGCGCATCTGTTTCTCTCCTGGAGAAAAAAAAGAACATTGTGTTTAGTACCGACAGTGGAAAGGATAAGGTAACAAAAATAAAAATATAAACACATTAGTTAAAATAAAGCATTACCCTAAAAATAATTTGATTTTATTATTCTTAAAATGCAACTGTTATGGTAATATTTTATCTGAGAAATCTAGCATGCCCCCCTCCTGCACATTGGCGCGTGTGCTTTTACCCATAAATTTCTGAGGTGTTGAGCGTTTGCGCTTTGTGAGGCTGCACGCCAGCCGATCCATATAAGACGGCGGGTCAGAGGAGGGGTGCATCAGGGTATCTGGTCCCAGCTCCAGATCTCGAATCTCCTCACCTGGAGGGAAAGGAGAAGAGATTGGGTGAATTGTCATTGCTATGTAGTAATGTGTGTTACAACATAACAGTAACAATAGGATTAACAAGTGGAGTAGTTTTAATGTGGTGACAATTCTTTTAAAACTCATCTCTCTGAGACTCAGGATTGAAGTCTAGAAATACTAATGTGAAAGTCTAACCATTACAAAAGGAATTCAAACAAACAGCAGACAGGAGATGGCTTCAGTAGTTATTAAAAGCTTATAAAGTGTGACAGCAAACGGTGATCAACAAAACCCATTATTAAGCACATCTACAGTCACAGGGAATCTCACTATACAGAAAGTACTCTTTACATACTTTTAATTTATCTTTTTTTTATATATATATATGAGTGTGTGTGTGTGTATGTGTATACATATGTATATGTCTCAATCAGATAACAGTAATACCACAGGATTTTTGCCAAACAATGTCAAGTTTATTTTATACGTTTTGGGGGAACACAATTCTCTTCTTCAGAACAATATTATGGTGTGCAAACCACTCTTAAATAGTGAAAAATAGTGTAATTACCTCCTCCCCTTCAAACAGAAAAATTGACAAATTCACAAACATAACCAGAACATCCCCTTTAGGTGACATCACAAACCGGAAGTGAACTGCCGTTACACTTCCGGTCTGGCGAAATACAAATAACATATACACACATATACACATAAATATATAAAATTTTATTTTTTATTTAAGAAAAACATAATTTATGCTTACCTGATAAATTTATTTCTCTTGTAGTGTATCCAGTCCACGGATCATCCATTACTTATGGGATATTAACTCCTCCCCAACAGGAAGTGCAAGAGGATTCACCCAGCAGAGCTGCTATATAGCTCCTCCCCTAACTGCCATTACCAGTCATTCGACCGAAAACATGCAGAGAAAGGAAAACCATAGGGTACAGTGGTGACTGTAGTTTAATGGAAAAATTACCTGCCTTAAAGTGACAGGGCGGGCCGTGGACTGGATACACTACAAGAGAAATAAATTTATCAGGTAAGCATAAATTATGTTTTCTCTTGTTAAGTGTATCCAGTCCACGGATCATCCATTACTTATGGGATACCAATACCAAAGCTAAAGTACACGGATGACGGGAGGGACAGGCAGGCTCTTTATACGGAAGGAACCACTGCCTGAAGAACCTTTCTCCCAAAAACAGCCTCCGAAGAAGCAAAAGTGTCAAATTTGTAAAATTTGGAAAAAGTATGAAGAGAAGACCAAGTTGCAGCCTTGCAAATCTGTTCAACAGAAGCCTCATTCTTAAAGGCCCAAGTGGAAGCCACAGCTCTAGTAGAATGTGCTGTAATTCTTTCAGGAGGCTGCTGTCCAGCAGTCTCATAGGCTAACCGTATTATGCTACGAAGCCAAAAGGAGAGAGAGGTAGCCGAAGCTTTTTGACCTCTCCTCTGACCAGAATAAACGACAAACAGGGAAGACGTTTGTCGAAAATCCTTAGTTGCCTGTAGATAAAATTTCAGGGCACGGACTACATCTAGATTGTGTAGCAGACGTTCCTTTTTCGAAGAAGGATTAGGACACAAAGATGTAACCACAATCTCTTGATTGATATTCCTGTTAGTGACCACCTTAGGTAGGAACCCAGGTTTAGTACGCAGAACTACCTTGTCTGAATGAAAAATCAGATAAGGAGAATCACAATGTAAGGCAGATAACTCAGAGACTCTTCGAGCCGAGGAAATCGCCATTAAAAACAGAACTTTCCAAGATAACAACTTGATATCAATGGAATGAAGGGGTTCAAACGGAACCCCCTGTAAAACATTAAGAACTAAGTTCAAACTCCATGGTGGAGCAACAGTTTTAAACACAGGCTTGATCCTAGCTAAAGCCTGACAAAAAGCTTGAACGTCCGGAACTTCTGACAGACGTTTGTGTAAAAGAATGGACAGAGCTGAAATCTGTCCCTTTAAGGAACTAGCGGATAAACCCTTTTCTAAACCTTCTTGTAGAAAAGACAATATCCTCGGAATCCTAACCTTACTCCATGAGTAACTCTTGGATTTGCACCAATATAAGTATTTGCGCCATATCTTATGGTAAATCTTTCTGGTAACAGGCTTCCTAGCCTGTATTAAGGTATCAATAACTGACTCAGAAAAACCACGTTTTGATAAAATCAAGCGTTCAATTTCCAAGCAGTCAGCTTCAGAGAAATTAGATTTTGATGTTTGAAGGGACCCTGGATCAGAAGGTCCTGTTTCAGAGGTAGCGACCAAGGTGGACAGGATGACATGTCCACTAGATCTGCATACCAAGTCCTGCGTGGCCATGCAGGCGTTATTAGAATCACTGATGCTCTCTCCTGTTTGATTCTGGCAATCAATCGAGGAAGTATCGGGAAGGGTGGAAACACATAAGCCATCCCGAAGGTTCAAGGTGCTGTCAAAGCATCTATCAGAACCGCTCCCGGATCCCTGGATCTGGACCCGTAACGAGGAAGCTTGGCGTTCTGTCGAGACGCCATGAGATCTATCTCTGGTTTGCCCCAACGTCGAAATATTTGGGCAAAGACCTCCGGATGAAGTTCCCACTCCCCCGGATGAAAAGTCTGACGACTTAAGAAATCCGCCTCCCAGTTCTCCACTCCCGGGATGTGGATTGCTGACAGGTGGCAAGAGTGAGACTCTGCCCAGCGAATTATCTTTGATACTTCCATCATTGCTAGGGAGCTTCTTGTCCCTCCCTGATGGTTGATATAAGCTACAGTCGTGATGTTGTCCGACTGAAACCTGATGAACCCCCGAGTTGTTAACTGGGGCCAAGCCAGAAGGGCATTGAGAACTGCTCTCAATTCCAGAATGTTTATTGGTAGGAGACTCTCCTCCTGATTCCATTGTCCCTGAGCCTTCAGAGAATTCCAGACAGTGCCCCAACCTAGTAGGCTGGCGTCTGTTGTTACAATTGTCCAGTCCGGCCTGCTGAATGGCATCCCCCTGGACAGATGTGGCTGAGAAAGCCACCATAGAAGAGAATTTCTGGTCTCTTGATCCAGATTCAGAGTAGGGGACAAGTCTGAGTAATCCCCATTCCACTGACTTAGCATGCACAATTGCAGCGGTCTGAGATGTAGACGTGCAAAGGGTACTATGTCCATTGCTGCTACCATTAAGCCGATCACCTCCATGCATTGAGCTACTGACGGGTGTTGAATGGAATGAAGGACACGGCATGCATTTTGAAGCTTTGTTAACCTGTCTTCTGTCAGGTAAATCTTCATTTCTACAGAATCTATAAGAGTCCCCAAGAAGGGAACTCTTGTGAGTGGAAAGAGAGAACTCTTCTTTTGGTTCACCTTCCATCCATGCGACCTTAGAAATGCCAGTACTAACTCTGTATGAGACTTGGCAGTTTGAAAGCTTGAAGCTTGTATCAGAATGTCGTCTAGGTACGGAGCTACCGCAATTCCTCGCGGTCTTAGTACCGCCAGAAGAGCACCCAGAACCTTTGTGAAGATTCTCGGAGCCGTAGCCAATCCGAATGGAAGAGCTACAAACTGGTAATGCCTGTCTAGAAAGGCAAACCTTAGATACCGGTAATGATCTTTGTGAATCGGTATGTGAAGGTAAGCATCCTTTAAATCCACTGTGGTCATGTACTGACCCTTTTGGATCATGGGTAAAATTGTCCGAATAGTTTCCATTTTGAACGATGGAACTCTTAGGAATTTGTTTAGGATCTTTAAATCCAAGATTGGCCTGAAAGTTCCCTCTTTTTTGGGAACCACAAACAGATTTGAGTAAAACCCTTGTCCTTGTTCCGACCGCGGAACCGGATGGATCACTCCCATTAATAAAAGATCTTGTACGCAGCGTAGAAACGCCTCTTTCTTTATTTGGTTTGTTGACAACCTTGACAGATGAAATCTCCCTCTTGGGGGAGAGAATTTGAAGTCTAGAAGGTATCCCTGAGATATGATCTCTAACGCCCAGGGATCCTGGACATCTCTTGCCCAAGCCTGGGCGAAGAGAGAAAGTCTGCCCCCCACTAGATCCGTTCCCGGATCGGGGGCCCTCGATTCATGCTGTCTTAGGGGCAGCAGCAGGTTTCCTGGCCTGCTTGCCCTTGTTCCAGGACTGGTTAGGTCTCCAGCCTTGTCTGTAGCGAGCAACAGCTCCTTCCTGTTTTGGTGCAGAGGAAGTTGATGCTGCTCCTGCTTTGAAATTACGAAAGGAACGAAAATTAGACTGTCTAGCCTTAGGTTTGGCTCTGTCTTGAGGCAGGGCATGGCCTTTACCTCCTGTAATGTCAGCGATAATTTCTTTCAACCCGGGCCCGAATAAGGTCTGCCTTTTGAAAGGTATATTAAGCAATTTAGATTTAGAAGTAACGTCAGCTGACCAGGATTTTAGCCACAGTGCTCTGCGTGCCTGAATGGCGAATCCGGAATTCTTAGCCGTAAGTTTAGTTAAATGTACTACGGCATCTGAAATAAATGAGTTAGCTAACTTAAGGGCTTTAAGCTTGTGTGTAATCTCATCTAATGGAGCTGATTCAAGTGTCTCTTCCAGAGACTCAAACCAAAATGCTGCTGCAGCCGTGACAGGCGCAATGCATGCAAGAGGTTGCAATATAAAACCTTGTTGAACAAACATTTTCTTAAGGTAACCCTCTAACTTTTTATCCATTGGATCTGAAAAGGCACAGCTATCCTCCACCGGGATAGTGGTACGCTTAGCTAAAGTAGAAACTGCTCCCTCCACCTTAGGGACCGTTTGCCATAAGTCCCGTGTGGTGGCGTCTATTGGAAACATCTTTCTAAATATCGGAGGGGGTGAGAACGGCACACCGGGTCTATCCCACTCCTTAGTAACAATTTCAGTAAGTCTCTTAGGTATAGGAAAAACGTCAGTACTCGCCGGTACCGCAAAATATTTATCCAACCTACACATTTTCTCTGGTATTGCAACTGTGTTACAATCATTCAGAGCCGCTAACACCTCCCCTAGTAATACACGGAGGTTTTCCAGCTTAAATTTAAAATTTGAAATATCTGAATCCAGTTTGTTTGGATCAGAACCGTCACCCGCAGAATGAAGCTCTCCGTCCTCATGTTCTGCAAATTGTAACGCAGTGTCTGACATGGCCCTAATATTATCAGCGCACTCTGTTCTCACCCCAGAGTGATCACGCTTACCTCTTAGTTCTGGTAATTTAGTCAAAACTTCAGTCATAACAGTAGCCATATCCTGTAATGTGATTTGTAATGGCCGCCCAGATGTACTCGGCGCTACAATATCACGCACCTCCCGAGCGGGAGATGCAGGTACTGACACGTGAGGCGAGTTAGTCGGCATAACTCTCCCCTCGTTGTTTGGTGAAATATGTTCAATTTGTACAGATTGACTTTTATTTAAAGTAGCATCAATACAGTTAGTACATAAATTTCTATTGGGCTCCACTTTGGCTTTAGCACATATAGCACAGATATCTTCCTCTGAATGTTTAACACACTAGCAAATAAACTAGCAACTTGGAAATACTTTTCAAGTAATTTACTATAATATGAAAACGTACTGTGCCTATAAGAAGCACAGAAAAAGTTATGACAGTTGAAAATTAATAAACTGAAAAGTTATAGCATCAAATCTTTGTAAAAAACACAATTTTAGCAAAGGATTGCTCCCATTAGCAAAGGATAACTAACCCTGATAGCAGAAGAAAAAAAAAAAAAAAAATACAGAAATAAACGTTTTTTTATCACAGTCAACTACAATCTCACAGCTCTGCTGTGAGTGATTACCTCCCTCAAAACAAGTTTTGAAGACCCCTGAGTTCTGTAGAGATGAACCGGATCATGCAGGGAAGACGATAAACTTCTGACTGAATTTTTTGATGCGTAGCAAAAGCACCAAAAAAGGTCCCTCCCCCTCACACATAACAGAGAGAGAGATCAGTAAACTGTCATAAATTAAATAAAACGACTGCCAAGTGGAAAAAAATAGTGCCCAAAACATTTTTTCACCCAGTACCTCAGAAAATTAAACGATTTTACATGCCAGCAAAAAACGTTTAACATTAATAAATTGAGTGTTATTAAAAAGCCTGTTGCTAGTCCCTGCAAATTAGGCTAAAGTTTTATGCATACAGTATAATTCCAGTGAAGTGCCATTCCCCAGAATACTGAAGTGTAAAATATACATACATGACAGCCTGATACCAGTTGCTGCTACTGCATTTAAGGCTGAGTTTACATTATATCGGTATGGCAGAATTTTCTCATCAATTCCATTGTCAGAAAATAATAAGCTGCTACATACCTCTTTGCAGATTAATCTGCCCGCTGTCCCCTGATCTGAAGTTTACCTCTCCTCAGATGGCCGAGAAACAGCAATATGATCTTAACTACTCCGGCTAAAATCATAGAAAAACTCAGGTAGATTCTTCTTCAAATTCTACCAGAGAAGGAATAACACACTCCGGTGCTATTATAAAATAACAAACTTTTGATTGAAGGTATGAAACTAAGTATAATCACCACAGTCCTCTCACACATCCTATCTATTCGTTGGGTGCAAGAGAATGACTGGTAATGGCAGTTAGGGGAGGAGCTATATAGCAGCTCTGCTGGGTGAATCCTCTTGCACTTCCTGTTGGGGAGGAGTTAATATCCCATAAGTAATGGATGATCCGTGGACTGGATACACTTAACAAGAGAAAGTAGCGCATGCAGACAAAAGACAGTATAAAAAATTCAAATGCACTGGCTCAGAAGAGGATAGGATCAATTAAAGAACCAGCAAATACAGTAGATTTGCAAAGTTATGTCCATTTCCCCAATCACAAAAAGTGTAAATATAAAGAGACTCTGCACATTTTGTTAATGGAAGTAAATTGGAAAGTTGTTTAAAACTAGATGCTCTATCTGAATCATAACTTTTTTTTTTTTTTTTTTTTTTTTAAATAGTTTTTATTTATTGAAGTTCAATTCACGGCATACAAGCAATGTTTTGCAGAATAATCAATACAAGGAAAAAGAAAGAAATAAAAAAAGAAATCATTGCAAAATAATCACATCAACATCATATTTGCCTATGAAACTATACGCCTTCTGGATAACAAAAGGGGCCACTTTTGGGCCTCACACAAACCAAACCAAAGCTATAGAAGACTACTATGTACCATAGGGGGCCACTTTTGGGTCCCAATTATTGAACTTCATTTTTCCTATTTTATGGGATATATGAGAGGCAAAACTGAGCCACATGATATACCTTTGCAAATTAAGTATTAGATATAATATAATGCTTTTCTTAACCTCAAACAATAACTGATATGGAGCCTCAGTGAGGACTGGCAATTTAGGGTATGTCAGGACCTTATAAATACTAGGTGACGATAGATCAGTGGTCATGGGCGAGGCATGCAGGTTAGGGCTTGGCTTAGGAGGGTGGGGAGAAGCCACCACCAGAAGCTTTTTAGGAACAGGTAAATCTTCTGTATGGCCTAGGGTAGGAGGGGAGGGTATACTTACATATAGTTATTCGGCTCATACCTCATTCTGTTTTGATACTCTTAGAGTAGGTAATGTTAAGTTAGAGAAGCCAGAAAAGTATTTGAGCCTGGCATATATGGATGAAAATGATAAACATTGTAACTTGATACATAGGGGACCGTTTTTACATAATTACTGGGTCAGAGCCATAAATGTACACAAACAGGGTATCTAACAAAAACAGTTCTGCATTGACCATAAGACATTTATATTATGTTGTCCGATTTCACACTGAATGACAGGATTTTAAGACCT
The DNA here is from genome assembly GCF_027579735.1 of Bombina bombina. NCBI lineage: Eukaryota > Metazoa > Chordata > Amphibia > Anura > Bombinatoridae > Bombina > Bombina bombina. The sequence continues at coordinate 989,259,783 of NC_069501.1, forward strand.
GGCACTATTTACAAGTATCATATCTTCATCTATGAGTTAGAGCGCTGGATTGCAATACAATAGTTAGGTCAGATTTACAAACAACATAAAACAACCCTTTTTTGCTGTTAGTACAACATTTCACTCTAAGGTAGGTATGCCAAAATTTATAGCCTCAAGTTAGTGCAAGCATAGTAACGATCCTGAACACTTTACATGTAGACTTGGGAATTCAGGCACATTAAATGAACTGAAAGGTCTCAGTCGAATTTTTAAGACCCTGTATGTAATAGTTTGTAAGATCAGCTTGCCAGCGTCAGTTAGTTGAGAGTCTCAGGTTGAGGGCTTGAAGGTGGAGAGTTCGGGTAGGCATAAACACACAGTTCAGCTAGGTAAATGATCAAGAAAGTCACAGTCCCACACATTAAGTGACAGCGAGTGGGGATATAGTAGGAGAAAGCTACCCGACTCCTGTTTTAACGGGCTCACTCCTGAGGGACATCCCTGATAATGCCTTCGGGCTCTCAGACAACTGCCTGCCTCTCCCATCGCCGCCCGACAGAGCGCTCCACATATCTGCCTCCAGACTCAGACCTAAGTGAATTGCTAAGTAGGCTGAGCGTGTCCCTTTTGTAAATGATGCGGGGATAATAGTCACGGGGGCTCTGGGTTTTATAGGACCTGTGATTTCCACCACTGTGCTCCCTATATTTGGCTCAGGTACAGTATTCTCACCCTCTGTAGAGATGTCCTCTGTATATTGATCATACACTGGGTGTATGGCTTCGACTTGATCTGAAAGACTTAAGCGTGCTTTCGCCACAGCTATGGTGCCTAGGCCCTCAACGCCGTTTGCCATGTCGAGGTGCTCCGCTCCAGAAGGCTGTAGCAGGTCCGTTATTTCCTCCTCTACCTTAGTGGGGTATACAGATTCATCCTGTAGTGAAGATTTTTGCGGCAGAGGATCCAAAGGTAAACAAGCTGATTCCCCCTCAGAGCCGCTTGTCTGTGTCGCAGCAATGGGAAAGGCATGTAGAACCATATGGGTGACCGTTTGCACGGATTGAGAGAAGTTTTCTTCCAGTTGCATAAGGTGATATTGTAGTAGCTTCTCTAACTCTTGAAGGAGTTGTGTCTCCATATTTGTTGATTGAGCAGCCGACAATGTGGGCTGCGCGACAGTGATTGCCCTTAGGAAAGTCACTGGGGGGGTTTTGAGAAGGCCTCAGCCTTTGAAAAGCTCCGGTAACCTTAAGCGCCACACAATCCCAGAGGTGGGGGTATCAAATGAGAGCTGAACCAATGTTAACCCTGGATCCAGCAGTTTGAAGCCCCAAAGATGACTTTTTCTGGCGATATTTAGTTATTACAGCAGGAAGGTGTGAGCAGCCGACAGTTTTGCGTCCAAAGATGGCCGCCGCCCGGAAGTCCCCCCTGAATCATAACTTTTTATATTTACATGAGTGTCCATTTAATGGAGTACATTCAAATGAGGGGTCAGTTACTAGTGGTGTTCCTAAAGGGCCAGTTATTGGGCCTCTTTTGTTTAACGTGTTCATTAGTGATATTGGAAGTGGGCTTCAGGGGAATTGAACAGAGTTAATGTTCCAGTAGGGGTGGATTAAATGAACAGGGATATTAAAAAAACTGGAGGACTGGGCAAATAAATGGGATCTAAAATTATGCAAAATTATGGATATAGGATACAAAAATCCAAAGGCCAATTATAATCTCAATGGTACATTACTGACTAACTAAAGATGATTGGGACTAGGGAATTATTATTTCAGATGATTTAAAATTTGGTAGACAATGCATAGATGCCCTATAAGAACTCGGCTTACACTGCTCTCTCTTCTATCTCCCCAGGTATGTGCTAAATGGCAATTATAGCTTTAACCCTGTCTATCTCTCTCTACTTCACATGGCGCTCAAACTATTCATATCTCTCCTATCTTTCCTCATCCACAACACACATGCACTATATTCCTCTCTCACATCACTTAGCAAACCATGCTCCAACTGATACTAAGTTTAGGTGCTCACATAAGACACACTCTTACCATCTTTCTTCTCCTTGCAGCTGGGGATGCCCGGCCTAACCCAGGACCCACCCTCTGCTTCTCTATGTTCACTACCCCGACTGTCACCTACAAAACCTTGCCCACGTAACCCTCGCAACCTCATTAACTGTACTTCTGTTAATACCCCACAATTCTTGTGTACCCTTTGAAATGCACGGTCTGTATGCAATAAGATCACTTCTATTCTATTCATGACCTATTAATGTCACGATCATTTAACTTGTTAGCCCTCACAGAAACTTGGCTCTCCTCCGCTAACATAACTGCTGTAGCCTCACTGTCCTATGGCAGCCTGCACTTAAGTTACACTCCAAGGTCAGGAGACAGATAAGGTTCGGGAGTAGGTATTCTGTCCCCATACTGTACCTTCCACTGCATTCCCTCGTCCCTCTTTCTTAACTTTTGAGGTTCACGCTATTTGTCTCTCCCCTGTAGTTTTCCGTGTTGCCATTATCTATTGGCCTCCTGGCCCTGCATCACAATTTCTAGACCACTTTGAACCCTGGCTCACACACAACTCCTCTCTTGTAAACGTCCCTTCTCTCATCTTAGGGGACTGGAACATACTGTTGACAATTCTAACATGCCTGCTGCCTCTAATCCACCTCTTTTGGTCTGTCCCAGTGGACAACATCTCCAAACCGCTGTGAAGGTAGCTAAATTGACCTGGTCTTCAACAATCTCTGTGCCGTTTCTAACCTCTCTAACCTCCCCTTTCCACTCTCTGACCACCATCTGCTAACTTTCTCTCTTACTCTACCTGCTGCATCCTCGCATGCCCCCACAATACTGGTTACCTTACAGGAATTTAAATTACTTAGTTTCCACAGACTTTTCTGTTTAACTAAAACCTCTGCTCTCAAACATTTCATCCCTCTCTTGCCTAGATCTTTTGGCCTTTCAGTATAATTTTGCCTTCAGCCTGGCCAAACAAGTATATTTCTCCTCCCTTGTGTCAACTCACACACCCTATTCCTTCACAACTCCTTCATTCTCTCTCTTAATCTCTAACCCCTGCCCCAACTCATCTCTTTATCAAAATTAAACCAAATAACTGTACAACAATATGATCCAAGCTACTCAATAGTAAAGATTCAATAGTAAAGCATAACAAAAACAGTATGAGAAGCAGCGCTAAAAAGTTAGGACCTTTTAAAATTATTGTGAGATTCTCAAATAATTTATGCAAATATATATTATTTATTGATATAAATTTCTAAAATAATATATTCCTATATAGGAGCCACAGTCCCACATAATCCCAATACATATGGGTGGCACACTTCCAGTGTGTCATTTTAAAGCTCTCGGTCCCCAGATTTCACAGTCCAAAAATCAGCATGATTCGTTACTGGGGACCGGAGTTACAGTCCGATGAAGTTATGGGGTTAGGGGTGTCCAAAAACCCCGGTTCCCAAAGGAGCTCCCCTCCGGCAATTCCCCCACCCCTTGTACTCCCCAGGGGCTACTAATCCCCAAAAACATAATTTATGTAAGAACTTACCTGATAAATTCATTTCTTTCATATTAGCAAGAGTCCATGAGCTAGTGACGTATGGGATATACATTCCTACCAGGAGGGGCAAAGTTTCCCAAACCTTAAAATGCCTATAAATACACCCCTCACCACACCCACAATTCAGTTTAACGAATAGCCAAGAAGTGGGGTGATAAGAAAAAAGTGCGAAAGCATATAAAATAAGGAATTGGAATAATTGTGCTTTATACAAAAAAATCATAACCACCACAAAAAAGGGCGGGCCTCATGGACTCTTGCTAATATGAAAGAAATGAATTTATCAGGTAAGTTCTTACATAAATTATGTTTTCTTTCATGTAATTAGCAAGAGTCCATGAGCTAGTGACGTATGGGATAATGACTACCCAAGATGTGGATCTTTCCACGCAAGAGTCACTAGAGAGGGAGGGATAAAATAAAGACAGCCAATCCCTGCTGAAAATAATCCACACCCAAAATAAAGTTTAATGAAAAACATAAACAGAAGATTCAAACTGAAACCGCTGCCTGAAGTACTTTTCTACCAAAAACTGCTTCAGAAGAAGAAAATACATCAAAATGGTAGAATTTTGTAAAAGTATGCAAAGAGGACCAAGTTGCTGCTTTGCAAATCTGATCAACCGAAGCTTCATTCCTAAACGCCCAGGAAGTAGAAACTGACCTAGTAGAATGAGCTGTAATCCTTTGAGGCGGAGTTTTACCCGACTCGACATAGGCATGATGAATTAAAGATTTCAACCAAGATGCCAAAGAAATGGCAGAAGCTTTCTGGCCTTTTCTAGAACCGGAAAAGATAACAAATAGACTAGAAGTCTTTCGGAAAGACTTAGTAGCTTCAACATAATATTTCAAAGCTCTAACAACATCCAAAGAATGCAACGATTTCTCCTTAGAATTCTTAGGATTAGGACATAATGAAGGAACCACAATTTCTCTACTAATGTTGTTGGAATTCACAACTTTAGGTAAAAATTCAAAAGAAGTTTGCAACACCGCCTTATCCTGATGAAAAATCAGAAAAGGAGACTCACAAGAAAGAGCAGATAATTCAGAGACTCTTCTGGCAGAAGAGATCGCCAAAAGGAACAAAACTTTCCAAGAAAGTAATTTAATGTCCAATGAATGCATAGGTTCAAACGGAGGAGCTTGAAGAGCCCCCAGAACCAAATTCAAACTCCAAGGAGGAGAAATTGACTTAATGACAGGTTTTATATGAACCAAAGCTTGTACAAAACAATGAATATCAGCAAGATTAGCTTTCTGTGAAAAAGAACAGAAAGAGCAGAGATTTGTCCTTTCAAAGAACTTGCGGATAAACCTTTATCTAAACCATCCTGAAGAAACTGTAAAATTCTCGGAATTCTAAAAGAATGCCAAGAAAAATGATGAGAAAGACACCAAGAAATATAAGTCTTCCAGACTCTATAATATATCTCTCTGGATACAGATTTACGAGCCTGTAACATAGTAGTAATCACAGAGTCAGAGAAACCTCTTTGACCAAGAATCAAGCGTTCAATCTCCATACCTTTAAATTTAAGGATTTGAGATCCTGATGGAAAAAAGGACCTTGCGACAGAAGGTCTGGTCTTAGCGGAAGAGTCCACGGATGGCAAGAGGCCATCCGGACAAGATCCGCATACCAAAACCTGTGAGGCCATGCCGGAGCTATCAGCAGAACAAACGAGCATTCCTTCAGAATCTTGGAGATTACTCTTGGAAGAAGAACTAGAGGCGGAAAGATATAGGCAGGATGATACTTCCAAGGAAGTGATAATGCATCCACTGCTTCCGCCTGAGGATCCTGGGATCTGGACAGATACCTGGGAAGTTTCTTGTTTAGATGAGACGCCATCAGATCTATTTCTGGAAGCTCCCACATTTGAACAATCTGAAGAAATACCTCTGGGTGAAGAGACCATTCGCCCGGATGCAACGTTTGGCGACTGAGATAATCCGCTTCCCAATTGTCTATACCTGGGATATGAACCGCAGAGATTAGACAGGAGCTGGATTCCGCCCAAACCAGAATTCGAGATACTTCTTTAATAGCCAGAGGACTGTGAGTCCCTCCTTGATGATTGATGTATGCCACAGTTGTGACATTGTCTGTCTGAAAACAAATGAACGATTCTCTCTTCAGAAGAGGCCAAAACTGAAGAGCTCTGAAAATTGCACGGAGTTCCAAAATATTGATCGGTAATCTCACCTCCTGAGATTCCCAAACTCCTTGTGCCGTCAGAGATCCCCACACAGCTCCCCAACCTGTGAGACTTGCATCTGTTGAAATTACAGTCCAGGTCGGAAGCACAAAAGAAGCCCCCTGAATTAAACGATGGTGATCTGTCCACCACGTTAGAGAGTGTCGTACAATCGGTTTTAAAGATATTAATTGAGATATCTTTGTGTAATCCCTGCACCATTGATTCCGCATACAGAGATGAAGAGGTCTCATGTGAAAACGAGCAAAGGGGATCGCGTCCGATGCAGCAGTCATAAGACCTAGAATTTCCATGCATAAGGCTACCGAAGGGAATGATTGTGACTGAAGGTTTCGACAAGCTGAAATCAATTTTAGACGTCTCTTGTCTGTTAAAGACAGAGTCATGGACACTGAATCTATCTGGAAACCCAGAAAGGTTACCCTTGACTGAGGAATTAATGAACTTTTTGGTAAATTGATCCTCCAACCATGATCTTGAAGAAACAACACAAGTCGATTCGTATGAGATTCTGCTAAATGTAAAGACTGAGCAAGTACCAAGATATCGTACAAATAAGGAAATACCACAATACCCTGTTCTCTGATTACAGACAGAAGGGCACCGAGAACCTTTGTAAAAATTCTTGGAGCTGTAGCTAGGCCAAACGGTAGAGCCACAAACTGGTAATGCTTGTCCAGAAAAGAGAATCTCAGGAACTGATAATGATCTGGATGAATCGGAATATGCAGATATGCATCCTGTAAATCTATTGTGGACATATAATTCCCTTGCTGAACAAAAGGCAAGATAGTCCTTACAGTTACCATCTTGAACGTTGGTATCCTGACATAACGATTCAATATTTTTAGATCCAGAACTGGTCTGAAGGAATTCTCCTTCTTTGGTACAATGAAGAGATTTGAATAGAACCCCATCCCCTGTTCCGGAACTGGAACTGGCATAATTACTCCAGCCAACTCTAGATCTGAAACACAATTCAGAAATGCTTGAGCTTTCACTGGATTTACTGGGACACGGGAAAGAAAAAATCTCTTTGCAGGAGGTATCATCTTGAAACCAATTCTGTACCCTTCTGAAACAATGTTCTGAATCCAAAGATTGTGAACAGAATTGATCCAAATTTCTTTGAAAAAACGTAACCTGCCCACTACCAGCTTAGCTGGAATGAGGGCCGCACCTTCATGTGGACTTAGAAGCAGGCTTTGCCTTTCTAGCAGGCTTGGATTTATTCCAGACTGGAGATGGTTTCCAAACTGAAACTGCTCCTGAGGATGAAGGATCAGGCTTTTGTTCTTTGTTGAAACGAAAGGAACGAAAACGATTATTAGCCCTGTTTTTACCTTTAGATTTTTTTATCCTGTGGTAAAAAAGTTCCTTTCCCACCAGTAACAGTTGAGATAATAGAATCCAACTGAGAACCAAATAATTTGTTACCCTGGAAAGAAATGGAAAGTAGAGTTGATTTAGAAGCCATATCATTCCAAGTCTTAAGCCATAAAGCTCTTCTAGCTAAAATAGCTAGACATAAACCTGACATCAACTCTGATAATATCAAAAATGGCATCACAGATAAAATTATTAGCATGCTGAAGAAGAATAATAATATCATGAGAATCATGATCTGTTACTTGTTGCGCTAAAGTTTCCAACCAAAAAGTTGAAGCTGCAGCAACATCAGCCAAAGATATAGCAGGTCTAAGAAGATTACCTGAACACAGATAAGCTTTTCTTAGAAAGGATTCAATTTTCCTATCTAAAGGATCCTTAAACGAAGTACCATCTGACGTAGGAATAGTAGTACGTTTAGCAAGGGTAGAAATAGCCCCATCAACTTTAGGGATTTTGTCCCAAAATTCTAATCTGTCAGACGGCACAGGATATAATTGCTTAAAACGTTTAGAAGGAGTAAATGAATTACCCAATTTATCCCATTCTTTGGAAATTACTGCAGAAATAGCATTAGGAACAGGAAAAACTTCTGGAATAACCACAGGAGCTTTAAATACCTTATCCAAACGTTTAGAATTAGTATCAAGAGGACCAGAATCCTCTATTTCTAAACCAATTAGTACTTCTTTAAGTAAAGAACGAATAAATTCCATTTTAAATAAATATGAAGATTTATCAGCATCAACCTCTGAGACAGAATCCTCTGAACCAGAAGAGTCATCAGAATCAGAATGATGATGTTCATTTAAAAATTCATCTGTAGGGAGAGAAGTTTTAAAAGATTTTTTACGTTTACTAGAAGGAGAAGTAACAGACATAGCCTTCTTTATGGATTCAGAAACAAAATCTCTTATGTTATCAGGAACATTCTGCACCTTAGATGTTGAAGGAACTGCAACAGGCAATGGTACTTTACTAAAGGAAATATTATCTGCATTAACAAGTTTGTCATGACAATCAATACAAACAACAGCCGGAGGAATAGCTACCAAAAATTTACAGCAGATACACTTAGCTTTGGTACATCCAGCACTAGACAGCGATTTTCCTGTAGTATCTTCTGACTCAGATGCAACGTGAGACATCTTGCAATATGTAAGAGAAAAAACAACATATAAAGCAAAATTGATCAAATTCCTTAAATGACAGTTTCAGGAATGGGAAAGAATGCCAAGAACAAGCTTCTAGCAACCAGAAGCAATAAAAAATGAGACTTAAATAATGTGGAGATAAAAGCGACGCCCATATTTTTTAGCGCCAAATCAGACGCCCACATTATTTGGCGCCTAAATGCTTTTGGCGCCAAAATGACGCCACATCCGGAACGCCGACATCTTTGGCGCAAAATAACGTCAAAAAAATTACGCAACTTCCGGCAACACGTATGACGCCGGAAACGGAAAATAATTTTTGCGCCAAAAAGTCCGCGCCAAGAATGACGCAATAAAATGAAGCATTTTCAGCCCCCGCGAGCCTAACAGCCCACAGGGAAAAAAAGTGTCAAATTTTTGAAGGTAAGAAAAAAATGATTAATTCAAATGCATTATCCCAAATATGAAACTGACTGTCTGAAAAATAAGGAAAGTTGAACATTCTGAGTCAAGGCAAATAAATGTTTGAATACATATATTTAGAACTTTATAAACAAAGTGCCCAACCATAGCTTAGAGTGTCACAGAAAATAAGATTTACTTACCCCAGGACACTCATCTACATGTTTGTAGAAAGCCAAACCAGTACTGAAACGAGAATCAGCAGAGGTAATGGTATATATAAGAGTATATCGTCGATCTGAAAAGGGAGGCAAGAGATGAATCTCTACGACCGATAACAGAGAACCTATGAAATAGACCCCGTAGAAGGAGATCACTGCATTCAAATAGGCAATACTCTCTTCACATCCCTCTGACATTCACTGCACGCTGAGAGGAAAACCGGGCTCCAACTTGCTGCGGAGCGCATATCAACGTAGAATCTAGCACAAACTTACTTCACCACCTCCATCGGAGGCAAAGTTTGTAAAACTGAATTGTGGGTGTGGTGAGGGGTGTATTTATAGGCATTTTAAGGTTTGGGAAACTTTGCCCCTCCTGGTAGGAATGTATATCCCATACGTCACTAGCTCATGGACTCTTGCTAATTACATGAAAGAAAGAGTGGAGCTCTGGGGCACATGGTTGCTGGAGCGACCTGGGTTAAATTTTGCGGGTGTTCTGCTGTCCTGTGGCCGACCGGGAGTTCCAGGAGCCTGGCCAGCCTGAGAGGGGTTAGGGGCTGTCCGTTGTAAGGCGGCCGACCGGGAGTTCCAGGAGCCCGGCCAGCCTAGGAGGATTTTCCTGGTCATACACCAAACTTTTCTCTGAACACAAAAACAAGCCAATACAAAGCAAACAAACAGCTTCCAGAGATGGTGGTTGCTCTGAGGAGCCCAAAACCACTGAGAAACAACAGGGGTGAGGTTGTAGGGGGGTGGGGGGTAGCCTTAGCCGTCTGATATCCATGACATCTCCCCCCTCCAGTTCGGCAGACCCGGCTAGACACTTAACAGGTCGGCCTGGGGCTGTCCGACAAAAAGTCCCAAACAAGTTTGCTAAGGCCGGCTCCCAAACAATTGCTGTTCTACAAGCTCCAGTGTCCTTAAGTTCCATGGCCAAACTGTTTCCCTCTGTGACACTCTGTTGAGTACCGGCTGACCCACCCACAAACAAAGCCAGTACCGGTTTCCCGGCTGTATACCCACCCCAGACTGTTGGTGGAAGTTGTTCCTTGGTGGGGCAGGCAAAACTCAGGTGCCCAAACTTGTGGCACCAACTGCATGAACGGGTACCCCCCTGGCCTGCCCCCTGTGAGATATACTCCAGGACAAGAAAAGGGTATAGACTAGGGCTGTCAAAAATAATTGTTTTGACGATGCATCGCAATGCGGCATGAAACGATTCTGCATCGATGCGATGAGGCGCGAGAATCGATTCACGTTACCCACGTGACCCCGCCTCCAGGACAAGTAACAGAAAGTGCGCGAAAGTGTGCGGTACAGCGTTTTGACGTCACTGACGTCACGTCACCCAATAAAGCAACATGGGTGCTCCATGGGCGGTCTCTGGAAGTGCCGAAGTTACGCAGTAGGAGCAGGACTGTTGCCTGAGATTGATGATGGTGATGACGATTCCGACTCCGAGTATACACGGCGGTATACAGTTACACGGCGGGCTCATTTTTATTTTGTGGGAGACAGAGGAGGAGACCTATGGTGAGAAACTAATAACTTATAGCTTAGTTAACCAAAACGTCGTACATTTTGCAAATGCCATTGCCTACTTACTGAAAGAGCACAATAAGGGGTACAATTTGAGGCTCAGGCTGCTGCATAATTGGTGCATAATTGAAATGCATATATCAAATTTATTATAATAATTAAATACTATATTATCTAATCTATCTATCTACATGTTTTTCACATGGATGGTCTGCGGCCCCTCTACAATACAATCAATAATCTAGATGTTTTTCACATGGATGCCTCGTCTGCAAATATTGAAAATAATATACACTTATATTATATATAATAGTATTTAATATAATACATTTTATATATGCAATTATGCAATGCAATTGCAAATGCATGTGCTGAGTGCTCTCTTAAAAGATGCCAATCCAAACCCAATCCCTGTTTTATTTATAACAAGGCTAAAAGCTGCATTTTTAAACATACTAAAGGCCATAAAACCAAATTTGTGATTCAAGAAAGTGCATGCAATTTTAAACAACTTTCCCTATTATATAATTTGCTTATCCTTTGTTGAAATGCATCGCCTCCTCCTTGTGTCGTGCACTAATGTGTGCAATGCATTGCTATTTCATCAACAAACGATATCTGAGAAGTATGAAGCAAATTAAATAATAGAAGTTAGTTATGTTGTTTATTTAAAATTGTATTCTCTATCTGAATCATGAAAGTAAATATTTGGGTTTCATTGCACCTTTAAGTGTGTAATATATTACAGTAAGTGATGTCCCCTGCAATGCAATTTGTTTTCAAATGTTGGCAAAATGGCAAGTAGTTGAAGTTACTAGTACTTGTTGATTTTACATTTGCGGCTTGACATTTTGACAACTTAGTGTTTTTTGTTTTGTTTTTTAACACTGACAGAGTTCGACGTTGACAACAACATCATCCGTCACATATGTACATGTCATGCTAAAATGACAGAGGGAGACAAAAAAGATAGAGATAAAAAATGCACCTAGCATTTTAAAAGCAAGCATCTGGGCACATTTTGGATTTTATGAACATACTGGAAAGCACAAATTGGACAAGACACACGCGGTTTGTAAAGCCTGTCACACAAAAATTAAATACCTAGGGAATACTACTAACTGGAGAAATCACGTTAGCCGTTTTCACTCTGAGATGCTAACATCTACCGCCAGTGCCACTGCCAAGGAAATAACAAGACTAGCTGAAGCTCATCAGCCAAGAATTGATGCAATGCTGTCAACTTTGCCGCCCAACTCTGAAAAAGGGAAGAGAATAACCAAAGCTGTGGCAACTTTCATAGCGAAGGACCTACGGCCTTACTCTGTTGTGGAAAACCTTGGGTTTCGCAACCTGTTGAAGACGCTAGAGCCACGTTATAAGATCCCGTCACGCAATCACTTTACAGAAAACGTTATACCTGCACTCTACCACGAAACAAAAGCTCAGGTAATTGCATCAATGAGCCAAGCCAGTCGAGTCGCAATAACGTGTGATTCATGGACTTCAGTTACGACAGAGTCTTATGTAACAGTAACTGCACATTACGTTAGCAAGGACTGGCAGATCTTGTCGCATGTGCTGCAAACGAGAGCAGTTTATGAGTCTCACACGGGTTCTCATCTGGCGGAGCTACTGTCTCGTGTCGTGGAAGAATGGCAGCTGTCCGATAAATCTGTAGTGCTTGTGACCGACAATGCGTCAAACATGATTGTTGCTGCTCAAGTTGGAAAATTCCCTCATGTAAAATGCTTCGCCCATACACTGAATCTCGCATCCCAGCGGGCGCTGAAAGTGGCCACGCTCTCCAGGCTTTTAGGCAGAGTGCGACGAATATCAAAAATTTTTCACTGCAGCACTACAGCAAACCACTGTCTGAAAGAAAAACAGAAATGTCTTGGCCTGAAGAATCATAAGCTGATAACTGATGTGACAACAAGGTGGAACAGCTCATATGAGATGGTTGAGAGGTTCTTAGAATAGCAACCTGCAATCTGTGCCACATTGTTGTCTCCAGAAGTCAGAAAAAGTGAGTCAGATCTCTGCACTCTCAACGAAACAGATGTGTCAAATGCAGAGGATGCTGTGAGTGCATTAAAGCCAATGAAAGATGCAACCACACTGATGTCAGAAGAGCGCAGTCCAACTGTTTCTCTCATTGCCCCTCTAAATGCACAACTGCTCCAGAACATGACAGACACCATGGGAGACACACCCATGATCCATGAGATCAAGAATGCAATCAAAACAGATCTCCTGAAGAGGTACAGCAGTGAGGCAGAGAAGATACTTTATACAGCCTCTGCCCTGGATCCTCATTTTAAGGGACTGCCTTTTATTCTCACAGAGGAGGAGAGATTGGAGATATACAGATGAGTGACCGAGGAGGCTGCATCCTTGGAGGTAATTTTAATTGCATCATGTTTCTTGAAAAATGTATAAATTGAAAACAAACATAAAACATACCATCCATAACAAAAACAGAATTTATGTTTACCTGATAAATTACTTTCTCCAACGGTGTGTCCGGTCCACGGCGTCATCCTTACTTGTGGGATATTCTCTTCCCCAACAGGAAATGGCAAAGAGCCCAGCAAAGCTGGTCACATGATCCCTCCTAGGCTCCGCCTACCCCAGTCATTCGACCGACGTTAAGGAGGAATATTTGCATAGGAGAAACCATATGGTACCGTGGTGACTGTAGTTAAAGAAAATAAATTAACAGACCTGATTAAAAAAACCAGGGCGGGCCGTGGACCGGACACACCGTTGGAGAAAGTAATTTATCAGGTAAACATAAATTCTGTTTTCTCCAACATAGGTGTGTCCGGTCCACGGCGTCATCCTTACTTGTGGGAACCAATACCAAAGCTTTAGGACACGGATGAAGGGAGGGAGCAAATCAGGTCACCTAAATGGAAGGCACCACGGCTTGCAAAACCTTTCTCCCAAAAATAGCCTCAGAAGAAGCAAAAGTATCAAACTTGTAAAATTTGGTAAAAGTGTGCAGTGAAGACCAAGTCGTCGCCCTACATATCTGATCAACAGAAGCCTCGTTCTTGAAGGCCCATGTGGAAGCCACAGCCCTAGTGGAATGAGCCGTGATTCTTTCGGGAGGCTGCCGTCCGGCAGTCTCGTAAGCCAATCTGATGATGCTTTTAATCCAAAAAGAGAGAGAGGTAGAAGTTGCTTTTTGACCTCTCCTTTTACCGGAATAAACAACAAACAAGGAAGATGTTTGTCTAAAATCCTTTGTAGCATCTAAATAGAATTTTAGAGCGCGAACAACATCCAAATTGTGCAACAAACGTTCCTTCTTTGAAACTGATTTCGGACACAGAGAAGGTACGATAATCTCCTGGTTAATGTTTTTGTTAGAAACAACTTTTGGAAGAAAACCAGGTTTAGTACGTAAAACCACCTTATCTGCATGGAACACCAGATAAGGAGGAGAACACTGCAGAGCAGATAATTCTGAAACTCTTCTAGCAGAAGAAATTGCAACTAAAAACAAAACTTTCCAAGATAATAACTTAATATCAACGGAATGTAAGGGTTCAAACGGAACCCCCTGAAGAACTGAAAGAACTAAGTTGAGACTCCAAGGAGGAGTCAAAGGTTTGTAAACAGGCTTAATTCTAACCAGAGCCTGAACAAAGGCTTGAACATCTGGCACAGCTGCCAGCTTTTTGTGAAGTAACACAGACAAGGCAGAAATCTGTCCCTTCAGGGAACTAGCAGATAATCCTTTTTCCAATCCTTCTTGAAGGAAGGATAGAATCTTAGGAATCTTAACCTTGTCCCAAGGGAATCCTTTAGATTCACACCAACAGATATATTTTTTCCAAATTTTGTGGTAAATCTTTCTAGTTACAGGCTTTCTGGCCTGAACAAGAGTATCGATAACAGAATCTGAGAACCCTCGCTTCGATAAGATCAAGCGTTCAATCTCCAAGCAGTCAGCTGGAGTGAAACCAGATTCGGATGTTCGAACGGACCCTGAACAAGAAGGTCTCGTCTCAAAGGTAGCTTCCAAGGTGGAGCCGATGACATATTCACCAGATCTGCATACCAAGTCCTGCGTGGCCACGCAGGAGCTATCAAGATCACCGACGCCCTCTCCTGATTGATCCTGGCTACCAGCCTGGGGATGAGAGGAAACGGCGGGAACACATAAGCTAGTTTGAAGGTCCAAGGTGCTACTAGTGCATCCACTAGAGCCGCCTTGGGATCCCTGGATCTGGACCCGTAGCAAGGAACTTTGAAGTTCTGACGAGAGGCCATCAGATCCATGTCTGGAATGCCCCACAGCTGAGTGACTTGGGCAAAGATTTCCGGATGGAGTTCCCACTCCCCCGGATGCAATGTCTGACGACTCAGAAAATCCGCTTCCCAATTTTCCACTCCTGGGATGTGGATAGCAGACAGGTGGCAGGAGTGAGACTCCGCCCATAGAATGATTTTGGTCACTTCTTCCATCGCTAGGGAACTCCTTGTTCCCCCCTGATGGTTGATGTACGCAACAGTTGTCATGTTGTCTGATTGAAACCGTATGAACTTGGCCCTCGCTAGCTGAGGCCAAGCCTTGAGAGCATTGAATATCGCTCTCAGTTCCAGAATATTTATCGGTAGAAGAGATTCTTCCTGAGACCAAAGACCCTGAGCTTTCAGGGATCCCCAGACCGCGCCCCAGCCCATCAGACTGGCGTCGGTCGTGACGATGACCCACTCCGGTCTGCGGAATGTCATCCCTTGTGACAGGTTGTCCAGGGACAGCCACCAATGGAGTGAGTCTCTCTGAGCATGCACAGTTGTAATGGTCTTAGATGAATGCGCGCAAAAGGAACTATGTCCATTGCCGCTACCATCAAACCGATCACTTCCATGCACTGCGCTATGGAAGGAAGAGGAACGGAATGAAGTATCCGACAAGAGTCTAGAAGTTTTGTTTTTCTGGCCTCTGTCAGAAAAATCCTCATTTCTAAGGAGTCTATTATTGTTCCCAAGAAGGGAACCCTTGTTGACGGAGATAGAGAACTCTTTTCCACGTTCACTTTCCATCCGTGAGATCTGAGAAAGGCCAGGACAATGTCCGTGTGAGCCTTTGCTTGAGGAAGGGACGACGCTTGAATCAGAATGTCGTCCAAGTAAGGTACTACAGCAATGCCCCTTGGTCTTAGCACAGCTAGAAGGGACCCTAGTACCTTTGTGAAAATCCTTGGAGCAGTGGCTAATCCGAAAGGAAGCGCCACGAACTGGTAATGCTTGTCCAGGAATGCGAACCTTAGGAACCGATGATGTTCCTTGTGGATAGGAATATGTAGATACGCATCCTTTAAATCCACTGTGGTCATGAATTGACCTTCCTGGATGGAAGGAAGAATAGTTCGAATGGTTTCCATCTTGAACGATGGAACCTTGAGAAACTTGTTTAAGATCTTGAGATCTAAGATTGGTCTGAACGTTCCCTCTTTTTTGGGAACTATGAACAGATTGGAGTAGAACCCCATCCCTTGTTCTCCTAATGGAACAGGATGAATCACTCCCATTTTTAACAGGTCTTCTACACAATGTAAGAAGCCTGTCTTTTTATGTGGTCTGAAGACAACTGAGACCTGTGGAACCTCCCCCTTGGGGGAAGCCCCTTGAATTCCAGAAGATAACCTTGGGAGACTATTTCTAGCGCCCAAGGATCCAGAACATCTCTTGCCCAAGCCTGAGCGAAGAGAGAGAGTCTGCCCCCCACCAGATCCGGTCCCGGATCGGGGGCCAACATTTCATGCTGTCTTGGTAGCAGTGGCAGGTTTCTTGGCCTGCTTTCCCTTGTTCCAGCCTTGCATTGGTCTCCAAGCTGGCTTGGCTTGAGAAGTATTACCCTCTTGCTTAGAGGACGTAGCACTTTGGGCTGGTCCATTTCTACGAAAGGGACGAAAATTAGGTTTATTTTTTGCCTTGAAAGGCCGATCCTGAGGAAGGGCGTGGCCCTTACCCCCAGTGATATCAGAGATAATCTCTTTCAAGTCAGGGCCAAACAGCGTTTTCCCCTTGAAAGGAATGTTAAGTAGCTTGTTCTTGGAAGACGCATCAGCTGACCAAGATTTCAACCAAAGCGCTCTGCGCGCCACAATAGCAAACCCAGAATTCTTAGCCGCTAACCTAGCCAATTGCAAAGTGGCGTCTAGGGTGAAAGAATTAGCCAATTTGAGAGCATTGATTCTGTCCATAATCTCCTCATAAGGAGGAGAATCACTATCGACCGCCTTTATCAGCTCATCGAACCAGAAACATGCGGCTGTAGCTACAGGGACAATGCATGAAATTGGTTGTAGAAGGTAACCCTGCTGAACAAACATCTTTTTAAGTAAACCTTCTAATTTTTTATCCATAGGATCTTTGAAAGCACAACTATCCTCTATGGGTATAGTGGTGCGTTTGTTTAAAGTGGAAACCGCTCCCTCGACCTTGGGGACTGTCTGCCATAAGTCCTTTCTGGGGTCGACCATAGGAAACAATTTTTTAAATATGGGGGGAGGGACGAAAGGAATACCGGGCCTTTCCCATTCTTTATTAACAATGTCCGCCACCCGCTTGGGTATAGGAAAAGCTTCTGGGAGCCCCGGGACCTCTAGGAACTTGTCCATTTTACATAGTTTCTCTGGGATGACCAACTTGTCACAATCATCCAGAGTGGATAATACCTCCTTAAGCAGAATGCGGAGATGTTCCAACTTAAATTTAAACGTAATCACATCAGGTTCAGCTTGTTGAGAAATGTTCCCTGAATCAGTAATTTCTCCCTCAGACAAAACCTCCCTGGCCCCATCAGACTGGGTTAGGGGCCCTTCAGAACCATTATTATCAGCGTCGTCATGCTCTTCAGTATCTAAAACAGAGCAGTCGCGCTTACGCTGATAAGTGTTCATTTTGGCTAAAATGTTTTTGACAGAATTATCCATTACAGCCGTTAATTGTTGCATAGTAAGGAGTATTGGCGCGCTAGATGTACTAGGGGCTTCCTGAGTGGGCAAGACTCGTGTAGACGAAGGAGGGAATGATGCAGTACCATGCTTACTCCCCTCACTTGAGGAATCATCTTGGGCATCATTGTCATTGTCACATAAATCACATTTATTTAAATGAATGGGAATTCTGGCTTCCCCACATTCAGAACACAGTCTATCTGGTAGTTCAGACATGTTAAACAGGCATAAACTTGATAACAAAGTACAAAAAACGTTTTAAAATAAAACCGTTACTGTCACTTTAAATTTTAAACTGAACACACTTTATTACTGCAATTGCGAAAAAACATGAAGGAATTGTTCAAAATTCACCAAATTTTCACCACAGTGTCTTAAAGCCTTAAAAGTATTGCACACCAAATTTGGAAGCTTTAACCCTTAAAATAACGGAACCGGAGCCGTTTTTAACTTTAACCCCTTTACAGTCCCTGGTATCTGCTTTGCTGAGACCCAACCAAGCCCAAAGGGGAATACGATACCAAATGACGCCTTCAGAAAGTCTTTTCTAAGTATCAGAGCTCCTCTCACATGCGACTGCATGTCATGCTTCTCAAAAACAAGTGCGCAACACCGGCGCGAAAATGAGGCTCTGCCTATGATTTGGGAAAGCCCCTAAAGAATAAGGTGTCTAAAACAGTGCCTGCCGATATTATTATATCAAAATACCCAGAATAAATGATTCCTCAAGGCTAAATATGTGTTAATAATGAATCGATTTAGCCCAGAAAAAGTCTACAGTCTTAATAAGCCCTTGTGAAGCCCTTATTTACGATCTTAATAAACATGGCTTACCGGATCCCATAGGGAAAATGACAGCTTCCAGCATTACATCGTCTTGTTAGAATGTGTCATACCTCAAGCAGCAAGAGACTGCTCACTGTTCCCCCAACTGAAGTTAATTGCTCTCAACAGTCCTGTGTGGAACAGCCATGGATTTTAGTGACGGTTGCTAAAATCATTTTCCTCATACAAACAGAAATCTTCATCTCTTTTCTGTTTCTGAGTAAATAGTACATACCAGCACTATTTCAAAATAACAAACTCTTGATTGAATAATAAAAACTACAGTTAAACACTAAAAAACTCTAAGCCATCTCCGTGGAGATGTTGCCTGTACAACGGCAAAGAGAATGACTGGGGTAGGCGGAGCCTAGGAGGGATCATGTGACCAGCTTTGCTGGGCTCTTTGCCATTTCCTGTTGGGGAAGAGAATATCCCACAAGTAAGGATGACGCCGTGGACCGGACACACCTATGTTGGAGAAATAGGCTTAGCTAGCAGTAGCTTGCTTAGTAGCTAGTTTAATGAGTACAAGGTTTATTTATATAAGACAGTTCGAAAACGCCACAGTCAGTCAACTTTCCTCCTCCTCCGTCCACTCCTAATAGATGTGAGCTGTTGCATGCATTTATTTATGCATTACTGTCTCTCTGAGCACACACATAGCATTAGCTGGCTGACTGCTAGAGGTAAAAATGAATGCTATTTTTTCTATTCTTTTGTTCAAACACAGATTGAGTGTACTAGTACAGTTACATCTAGGAGGACAAACGTGGATGAAGTGCCACTGCCTGAGGGAAAAGAAACTCTGGAAGAAGAATCACCCATTGAGGAGGATAACCCTTCTCCTCACAAAAGAAAGTCCACATCGCTGCTCATGACTTTGATGGGACAGTCTTTCACTGACACTGAAGGTACAATAGAACCCAAGACCCCCTATGCCAAGGCTGAAGAGGAAATAGAGAAATATTGTAAAGCCCCATTTCTGCCTCTCACTGAAGACCCTTTGAACTGGTGGCATGTAGAAAGCAATACTTGTGTATCCCAGGTACAAGCGTGGCTGCAGAGCGGGTTTTCTCCACTGCAGGAGATGTGGTAACGGCAAAATGAAGCACCCTCAAACCAGAGCATGTGGATCAACTAGTGTTCTTACAGAAAAACCTACATATTCCATAATTCTGAGTAGTGATTCAGGTTTATATTAATATTTAATGTTTTTTGGCACATCCAGAAAGTGCTGTGTGCCCCACTGCCCAGTAGTAAGTTATTTTATATTTGTTAATGTTATAGCTTATAGCTTTTTGAAAAATGAAGCTTAAAACCTTGAGTAAATCTTTGTTGGATCACAAAATATACTTAGTACACGACACGACCGACCACGTCACTCACTGTCACACACACACAAACAATACAAAAGAAACACACAACTGCACACACCTGATGTGTGCGTGTCACCCTTCTTCACCATGATTCACTCTTTTTTATGATGTGTGTTTTTTTTGGTATTGTTTGACTGTGTGTGACTGTGTGTGTGTGGTGTGTGTTTTGTAACAATATATTTGTACTCCCATAAAGATAATCAAAGTTAGTTAATCTAGTAGTTCAATGCTACTTGTTGTATAATGTCTATTACTACTGCTAGTGTTACTGTGATGTTTGCCAATCAGGAAGTGCTCTGTTTTGTAGATGTTGTGCTATTGTTTACAGCACACCTGTATTGTTTGCAATGCAGTGAGTGCATAGTGCATAAGGGATTATTCACACTAAATATTGTCTATTTTAAATAGACCCTTTAAGAAAGATATCATATGTTTTGTTTATGATCCCAAATGCCATCCCACTCCCAGGCAGATCTGTAGGGGTTAACCTAATATAAAATTGTGGATGTCGAAGGGAGCGCTAAAAGCTTAATAGGAAGCAAATAAAAGGCATATGACTAAGATGATTAGAAATATGATTAAAATGACCTCAATATAAGATTTAATAATCCAATAATAACATATGAGTAATTACAGTTAAAAGTAGCATGGATCCATGGTACATACAGAATAAAATATACAGAATAAAATATAATAAAAACAAATGAGTGGCGTTTTGCTATAATGATGTTCAGATCTGAAACATATAGGCAAATAAGCAACAATAACGGTAAACAGTATACAGCTTATGTAATATTGTCTATAACAAGATATGGTACCAATACACCAAAACAAATAATAGACAATATTACATAAGCTGTATACTGTTTACCGTTATTGTTGCTTATTTGCCTATATGTTTCAGATATGAACATCATTATAGCAAAACGCCACTCATTTGTTTTTATTATATTTTATTCTGTATATTTTATTCTGTATGTACCATGGATCCATGCTACTTTTAACTGTAATTACTCATATGTTATTATTGGATGTATTAAATCTTATATTGAGGTCATTTTAATCATATTTCTAATCATCTTAGTCATATGCCTTTTATTTGCTTCCTATTAAGCTTTTAGCGCTCCCTTCGACATCCACAATTTTGTATCTCATAGCCCGCTAGGGGGTCTTTTAGGAGGTGAGCTTTAGGACTCTATAGCGCTTAGTTTACCATACCCTATTCTATGTTAACCTAATATAATCAACCAGTTAACAATAACAATGTGTGTACTGTCTAACTGTCTTTATGAGTGTGTGAGTGTGACTGTGAGTGAGTGCCAGTTTTGTTTGTATGTATCTATGAGTGTGTGTGAGACTGAGTGCCTTAACTGCCTTTGAATGTTTTTGTTTGTATGTGTGTCTGTCTATGAGTGTGAGTGTGACTGTGGCTGACTGGCTGTGGTACCTTTGAATGTTTTTGTTTGTGTGTGTCCCACTGTCTAGTGTCTAACTGTCTATGAGTGTGCAGAGAGTGAGACCACTGAAGCCAAACCACTATTATTAGGGGAAGGAAAAGCCTTGAGTAAACCTTGAGTAAATCTTTATTGGATCACAAATATACTGTAGAGAGTCAGACAGTACACAGCACACACACACACACAACAGCACAATACAAAAATAAAGCACACACACCACAGGTGAGTGGCGTGCCACCCTTTCTTCACCATGATTTACTCCTTGATGTCTGTGGGCTTTTTTATGTATTGTTTGTTTGTGTGTGACTGTGACTGTGTGTACTGTTCAGTGACAGACTCAGTCACTGTTCAGTTGTGTGTAGTACTGCTTTAACAGTAACTAATAACTAACTAATTATATTTGTGATCCCATAAAGATAATATAATCATCAAGAAGAAACTGTAGTTATAGTAGTTCAGTTCAATGCTACTTGTTTTAAATGTCTCTAGTACTACTGTAACTGTGTAAACTAATTGTATATGTCACATGTGTGTGTTGTGTGCACACTCTGTGCTGTGTGTTGTGTTCCAGATTCACGTGATGTTTGTTTGCCACAAATTGACAGTCATGAAGGCACAGTGGAGTGCACCTGTAATTTTGTACCGTATATAAGGGATTTATGTTTTGTTTTCTGAGGAGGACAATTTTCACACAAATAAGAAATAAGGTATTATGGTGGTAACTTAAGCTTAACCTATCTATTTTGGTCTATTATTATACTATTATTACTAAGTAAGTAAAAAGACAGTAAATTAAAACCAACATAGATAGGTTAGACATTTATTTGTTGTTCATGTTTCTTTACAAGTGCATAGTGTACTATATATATATAAAATATACATTTAAATATTTTCTTTTATTGAAGAAGTACACTGCGAGCACTGCACTTTTTACACTACTCTGTAACTACAATTTGATGCCATAATATTGTTTCCAAACCAATACAACAATTGCCATTTAGTATTTACTGTTCTATAAACTGTTGTTGTCTGCTGTGTTCAGACTTTGCCACAGGAAGAGTGTCCTTTTTTGAGCTAATAAAATAAAAAAAGAGTTTATTTCAATATTTTGACTGCTTGAATTTTTTTTCTGAAAAATTCAAAAAATGGGCAGAAATAGTGCAGTAATCGTGATGCATCGCGATGCATCGTAGAATCGAATCGTTACGATGATAATCGTAATCGAATCGTGAGACAAGTGAAGATGCGCAGCTCTAGTATAGACCCTGCCAAGCTACTGAGGGGAGAGACCGTCTGTCTCCTCTCCCGAGAAGGAGATCTACTGCTGGGGAGGGAGGTCTGCTACCTCCGCTCCATGGGAAACTGTGCTGCCGCTGGGGAGAGAGACCGACTGTCTCCTCTCCCAGAAAGGGATTCGGCCACTGGGGAAAGATATTGATACCCGTCTCTCCCTGCAAGGGCTTCTCTGTAAGGGGAGGGAGGACGACTACCTCCGCTCCCAGAGGATGGCTCTGCCGCTGGGGAGAGAGACCGACTGTCTCCTCTCCCGGCTCCTGGCTCTGCCGCTGGGGAGAGAGACCGACTGTCTCTTCTCCCGGCTCCTGGCTCTGCTGCTGGGGAGAGAGACCGACTGTCTCCTCTCCCGGCTCCTGGCTCTGCCACTGGGAAGAGAGACCGACTGTCTCCTCTCCCGGCTCCTGGCTCTGCCGCTGGGGAGAGAGACCGACTGTCTCCTCTCCCGGGAAGGGGATCTGTTTACGGGGAGGGAGGAAGACTACCTCCGCTCCCAGGGGATGGCTCTGCCGCTGGGGAGAGAGACCGATTGTCTTCTCTTCCGGCTCTGCCGCTGGGGAGGGAGACCGACTGTCTCCTCTCCCAGGAAGGGGTTCGGCCGTTGGGGAGAGATATCGATACCCGTCTCTCCCTGCAAGGGCTTCTCTGTAAGGGGAGGGGGGGGGGGACTACCTCCGCTCCCAGGGGATGGCTCTGCCGCTGGGGAGAGAGACCGACTGTCTCCTCTCCCGGCTCCTGGCTCTGCCGCTGGGGAGAGAGACCGACTGTCTCCTCTCCTAGGCAGGGGTTCGGCTTACGGGGAGGGAGGACGACTACCTCTGCTCCCAGGGGATGGCTCTGCCGCTGGGGAGAGAGACCGACTGTCTCCTCTCCCGGCTCCTGGCTCTACCGCTGGGAAGAGAGACCGACTGTCTCCTCTCCCAGGAAGGGATTCTGCTGCTGGGGAGAGTTATTGACATCCATCTCTCCCTTCTCCAAGTCTATAATCTCAGAGCCAGACTGTTGATCAGGATCCAGGAGCCCTGGTTCCCTTTCTCTTTGCTGCCACTCCTCCACAGTCAAGCTCCATGAATCCCAGAGGGCTGCACCCCAGATCTGTATGCCCCTGGCACGCTGCTTAGCGAGATCCAGCAGCCTCTTGTATTCCTTGACCAGTGCCTCTTCCTGGTCAATTATAAAATCCAGATCGTCCAGCAGCCAGGTCTCCTCCAAGAGATCCAGCAGTTCCTCTTGGAGCACAGAGATATCCTCTAGACCCTGGTCTGTCTCGCTCCCAAACTGTGGGTCCTCTGTCCTTTTTGTAAACAATCATCCAGGGCCGCCGAAGCCAAAGCCCTCTCTGGGGGATCCTTCCTCCAGCCATGGCTGCGCTTGCATAGCGAGCCATTGGAGGGCTCGATAGCCATCTTCCACCCACATCTCTTGCTGGATCAGTCTATGTAGAACAGCTAGCCATTCCTTCTTTGGCTGTTCTCCCAGGAAAGGCAGTCTCACGGTCCACTGTACCCGGAATCTCGTGTCATTCGTGGGGAGGACCTTTCCATTTTCCTGCTCCTGTTGCAGAGCCTCCCACCAAAGGTCTCGGAGGGCAAGGTTCCTCCATGTCAGAACATCCTGTTCCGAACAAGGATCCTTTTTTCCAGTCAGCATCTTTTGTACTCTCCCTAGGAACTCTGCCTCCATATTTACCGGCTACTGTGGTACGTCTCCTCTGTCAGCAGGAACCTTGTAAAAGAAGCAGATCCCACCGCTGCCAGCCAATGTGACGGATGCCCCCGGCTACCCCGACTGGGTAGCTCCGCCAAACGGGTCCTGCTTCCTCCCTGCCGATTGCAGCTATGTAGCTGGCAAGTGACCACAGCCTGTAGCCACTACTAGTAGTCAGGGTCCCACCCTGTAGCAGACTCCAGCTACCAGACTAGGTAGCTCTGTCAGAGTGTCCTTCCCCTGCCTGGAACAGGCTGTTATGTAGCCCAGGAAAAACACAATTTATGCTTACCTGATAAATTTATTTCTCTTGTGGTGTATCCAGTCCACGGATCATCCATTACTTGTGGGATATTCTCATTCCCAACAGGAAGTTGCAAGAGGACACCCACAGCAGAGCTGTAATATAGCTCCTCCCCTAACTGTCATAGCCAGTCATTCGACCGAAAACAAGCCGAGAAAGGAGGAACCATAGGGTGCAGTGGTTACTGTAGTTTAAATTTAAAAATTACCTGCCTTAAAATGACAGGGCGGGCCGTGGACTGGATACACCACAAGAGAAATAAATTTATCAGGTAAGCATAAATTGTGTTTTCTCTTGTAAGGAGTATCCAGTCCACGGATCATCCATTACTTGTGGGATACCAATACCAAAGCTAAAGTACACGGATGAAGGGAGGGACAAGGCAGGTACTTAAATGGAAGGAACCACTGCCTGTAAAACCTCTCTCCCAAATATAGCCTCCGAAGAAGCAAAAGTATCAAATTTGTAAAATTTTGAAAAAGTATGAAGCGAAGACCAAGTCGCCGCCTTGCAAATCTGTTCAACAGAAGCTTCATTTTTAAAGGTGCAAGTGGAAAGCCACAGCTCTAGTGGAATGAGCTGTAATCCTTTCAGGAGGCTGCTGTCCAGCAGTCTCATAGGCTAAGCGGATTATGCTTCTTAGCCAAAAAGAAAGAGAGGTTGCCGAAGCCTTTAGACCTCTCCTCTGTCCAGAGTAGACAACAAACAAAGCAGATGTTTGACGAAAATCTTTAGTAGCTTGTAAGTAAAACTTTAAAACACGGACCACGTCCAGATTGTGTAATAGACGTTCCTTCTTCGAAGAAGGATTAGGACACAAGGATGGAACAACAATCTCTTGATTGATATTCTTGTTAGATACCACCTTAGGTAAGAACCCAGGTTTGGTACGCAGGACTACCTTATCCGTATGAAAAATCAGATAAGGAGAATCACATTATAAGGCAGATAGCTCAGAGACTCTACGAGCCGAGGAAATAGCTACCAAAAACAGAACTTTCCAAGATAAAAGTTTGATATCTATGGAATGAAGAGGTTCAAACGTAACTCCTTGAAGAACCTTAAGAACCAAATTTAAGCTCCACGGTGGAGCAACAGGTTTAAACACAGGCTTGATTCTAACTAAAGCCTGACAAAATGCCTGAACGTCTGGAACATCTGCCAGACGCTTGTGCAAAAGAATAGACCGAGCAGAAATCTGTCCCTTTAAGGAACTAGCTGACAATCCTTTTTCCAAACCTTCTTGGAGAAAAGATAATATCCTGGGAATCCTGACCTTACTCCATGAGTAACCCTTGGATTCACACCAATAAAGATATTTACGTCATATCCTATGTTAAATTTTCCTGGTGACAGGCTTTCGTGCCTGTATTAAGGTATCAATAACTGACTCGGAGAAGCCACGCTTTGATAAAATCAAGCGTTCAATCTCCAGGCAGTCAGCCTCAGAGAAATTTATTATTGCAGGATGCTTTGCACATATAAAAGCCAAGTTGTGACAAGTACAGAAAAAGTTCAGTTGCAACAGTAGGAGCAAAATAATGCACACTTTGTGGTCATATAATAGGCAAGCTGCTGAGATTTGTTAGCGCTTTGTTAGCAAGGAGAACAGCAGACAGATTAATAAACAGCTGAGATCACTGCCTATTAAGTTTGTTTTACGTAGCAAAGGAGTGTAAAGCTAACAGCTGATTGGAGAGTTAGCGTGAGAGTCAGAGCAATTTGCAATAAGATCACATAGACATGCAGAAATCTAATTAAATCCTTGCAGATATGGCTCATAAATTAGTTAATATGAAGAAAACTTTGTACCGTACTTTAGAAAAGTAGCTGCAGAGCTCAGTGTCAAGCCGGGAATCCAAGAGCCTGAGTAACGCCTGAATAACCTCAGAGGAATAGGTGTCTCTGCAGCAGCGAGTAAGCTTACTGGAGATGTCGGCTAGAGAAGGCAAAATCAGAAGTGGAGTGAAGGAGGATCTGCAGAACAAATGACAGGGAAAATCCACACAGAGAGAATAAGGTACTAGCTTCCATTCAGGACACTGTAGATGTCCAAATACTTGGAAAGGCTAGAGAAAGGGAGTCAGCGCAAGTCTTCACACCAACACAACAAATTACCTAGCAATGTGCTAAGTAAGGAGGAGCCTTAAATAGGCCTATGTAAAATTATGACGCTAGATTCTTAAAGGTATAAGCACAACAAAATGTTCTGACACACCGCCCTAGTGGAAAGAGCTGTAATTCTCTCAGGAGGCTGCTGTCCAGCAGTCTCATAAACCATACGAATAACACTTCTCAACCAGAGAGAAAGAGAAGTGGCAGTAGCTTTCTGGCCTTTACGTTTACCAGAAAAGCAAACAAACAATGCAGAAGACTGACGAGAGTCCTTCGTAGCCTGCAGATAGAATTTAAGAGCCCGCACAACGTCTATGATGTGCAACAAACGTTCTTTATGAGAAGGAGGATTAGGAAAGAGAGAAAGAACAACAATTTCCTGATTAATATTTATGTCAGAAACAACCTTAGGAAGAAAACCAAACTTGGTACGGAGAACTGCCTTATCTGCATGAAATATGAGATAAGGAGAATCATACTGCAATGCTGAGAGTTCAGAAACCCTCCAAGCAGAAAAAATAGCAATAAGAAACAAAACTTTCCAAGATAATAATTTAATATCTATGGAATGCATAGGCTCAAACGGAGCCTTTTAAACTTTAAGAGCAAGATTAAGGCTCCAAGGAGGAGCAACTGATTTAAATACAGGCCTGATTCTGACCAGGGCCTGACAAAAGAATTGTACATCCAGCACGTCCCCAGACGCTTGTGCAGCAGAATGGATAAAGCAGAAATCTGACATTTGAGGGAACTGACAAATAACCCCTTCTTAAGGTCTTCCTGGAGAAAAGATAAGATCCTTGGGATTCTGACTTTACTCCAAGAAAATCCTTTAGACTCATACCAATAAAGATATTTACGCCATATCTTATGATAAATCTTTCTAGTGACAGGCTTACGAACCTGAAACATGGTCTCAATGACCAATTCGGAAAACCCACGCTTAGCTAAAATCAAGTGTTTAATCTCCAATCAGTCAGCTTCAGAGAAACGAGATTTCTGAAACAAGATTTGGATGAAGGAAGGGCCCCTGAAGCAGAAGATCCTTCCTCAGCGGAAGTTTCCACGGAGGTAGAGACAACATCTCTACTAGATCTGCATACCAGATCCTGCAAGGCCACGCAGGA
This sequence comes from Bombina bombina, assembly GCF_027579735.1. NCBI lineage: Eukaryota > Metazoa > Chordata > Amphibia > Anura > Bombinatoridae > Bombina > Bombina bombina. The sequence continues at coordinate 989,287,479 of NC_069501.1, forward strand.
GCTATTTGAATCACTGATGCTGTCTCCTGCTTGTTTCGAGTGATGACTCGCAGAAAGAGAGCAAACGGAGGAAAGAGATATGCCAACTTGAAGTTCCAAGGAACTGCCAGAGCATCTATCAGAAAGGCTTGAGGATCTCTCAACCTCGAACCGTACTTTGGGAGCTTGGTGTTCTGACGAGACGCCATCAAATCCAATTCTGGTAACCCCCATTTGGTTGTTAACCTGGAAAACACTTCCGGATGGAGTTACCACTCCCCGGGATGGAAAGTCTGTCTGCTCAGAAAATCTGCTTCCCAATTGTCCACTCCTGGAATGTGGATGGCAGATAGACAGCAATTGTGAGCCTCCGCCCACTGGATGATCCGTGTCACTTTCATGGCTAAGGAACTCTGAGTTCCCCCTTGGTGGTTGATGTAGGCCACTGAGGTTATGTTGTCCGTCTGGAATCTGATAGAACGGGCTAGGGCCAGCTGAGGCCAGGCCATCAAGGCATTGAAGATTGCTCTCAACTCCAGAATGTTTATGGGGAGAGCAGATTCCTCCTGAGACCAAAGTCCCTGCACCTTCAACGAGTCCAAGACTGCTCCCCAGCCCAAGAGGCTGGCATCCGTGGGCACAATTACACAAGAGGGTCTCTGAAAACACGTCCCCTGGGACAGATGTTCTTGCGACAGCCACCACGGTAGGGAGTCCCTTGTTAATTTATCCAGAACTATTTTTTTTCTGAGATAGATTTGTATAATCCCCGTTCCACTGGGCGAGCATGCATAGCTGCAGAGGTCTCAAATGGAACCGAGTAAACTGAACTATGTCCATGGAAGCCACCATCAACCCGATTACCTCCATGCATTGGGCCACTGATGGTCGTGCCACCAACTGTAGGGACAGGCAAGCGGACAGAATCTTGGCTCTTCTGACCTCCATCAGAAATATTTTCATAGATAGAGAATCTATAATGGTTTCTAAGAAGGTTACTCTTGTAGTCAAAATAAGAGAACTTTTCTCCAGAATGATCTTTCAACCGTGGGAACGAAGAAACTCCAAAAAGATCTTTGTATGAGATTCTGCTAGTTGCAAGGATGGGGCCTGAACCAGAATGTTGTCCAGATTAGGCGCCACTGCAATTCCCTGAGACCGTATTACTGTCAATAGAGCTCCCAGGACCTTTGAGAAAATTCTGGGAGCTGTGATAATGCCAAATGAAAGCGCAGCAAATTGAAAATGTTTGTCTAGATAGGCAAACTTCAGATATTTGTGATGATCCCTGTGAATGGGAACGTGCAGGTACGCATCCTTCAGGTCTATGGTTGTCCTGGATTGACCCTCTTGAATCAGAGGCAGAATGGAGAGGATAGTCTCCATCTTGAAGGACGGCACTCTGAGGAATTTGTTTAGTAACTTTAGATCTAGAGTGGGCCTGAAAGTTCCCTCTTTTTTTGGAACCACAAACAGGTTTGAGTAGAACCCGAGACCCTGTTCCTGACTTGGAACAGGCACTATCACTCCCAAGAGGGAAAGGTCCTGTATACATTTCAAGAACGTCTCTCTTTTTATCTGGTCTACAGATAATCTTGAGATGTGGAACCTGCCCCTGGGGGGAAAAGTTTTGAACTCTAACTTGTACCCCTGGGAAACCATGTCCACTGCCCACGGGTCTGGGACATCTCGTTCCCAAACTGAGAGAGTCTGCCCCCACTTGATCCGATCCTGGATTGGGGGCAACCCCTTCATGCTGACTTGGATTCAGCTGTGGGTTTCTTGGATTGCTTCACCTTATTCCAAGACTGACCAGGCTTCCAGGAAGGCTTGGATTGTTCCTGCTTGGTAGAGGCAGGGGAAGACTTACCTCTGAAGTTACGAAAGGAACAAAAATTGGTCTGACGTCTCTTTGATTTATTCTTTTTGTCTTGAGGAAGAAAGTATCCTTTGCCACCATGATATAGGAGATAATCTCTGCCAAAGCTGGCCCGAATTAGGTCTTTCCCTTCTAGGGTATAGCCAAAAGCTTAGATTTAGAAGAAACGTCTGCAGACCAAGACTTAAGCGATAGCGCTCTACGCGCTAAAATTGCAAAACCAGATATTTTAGCTTCCAACTTAATGACTTGCAAGGAAGCGTCAGTTATAAATGAGTTGGCTAACTTGAGAGCCTTAATCCTATCCTGAATTTCCTTCAAGGGAGTTTCAGCTTGCAAGGACTCAGACAAAGCGTTAAACCAATAGGCTGCCGCACTGGTTACTGTAACAATGTACACCGCCGGTTGCCATTGTAACCCCTGATGAGTATATATCTTCTTTAAAAAGGCTTTCAACTTTTTATCCATAGGATCATTGATAGTAGGGATAGTAGTCCTCTTAGCCAAAGTGGAAATCGCCCCTTCCACCTTAGGAACCGACTGCCACGACTCCTTGAAGGAGTCAGCTATCGGAAACATTTTACTAAAGACAGGGGAGGGGGAGAAGGGAATTCCTGGTCTCTCCCATTCCCGGGTAATAATCTCCATGGCACAGTCTGGCACTAGAAACACCTCCCCAGATGAGGGGACATCAAAGTATCTATTCAATTTGCTAGACTTTTTAGGGTCGACAACGATAGGTGTATCAGAGTCGTCCAAGGTAGCTAAAACCTCCTTTAACAAAACACGGAGGTGCTCAAGCTTGAATCTAACAGAAACCACTTCAGCATCAGATGAAGGAATTACACTATCCGAATCTGAGATTTCACCCTCAGAGGCTACCGAAGTATCCTCCTCCTCCGATTTATGCGAAAGAGGAGTCCGGTCAGCCTGAACAGGATCTGATACCTTATCTGATTCTATAAATATCCTCTTACGCTTCCCCTGCAGCATCGGAATGGTTGCTAGCACCTCAGATACCTGGGCTGCATCCTGAGCCTTTAAAAACACTCCATCAAGAGGAACGGCAGGGCACTACATGTGACGTTGCTGCAGATTGGGCCATATTAGAGAGAGGCTGTGGTAACTTCTGGACAGCATCATCCTGAGGGAATGGTGGCTCAGAATCAAAAAGTTTGTCTGTACGTAAGAGAGTTCTTTCAATACATGAACAGCAAAAAGGCAAAGGGGGCTCTACTTGGGCATCCAAACAGGAGTTTGCACAGAATAGAAGGACTAGACAAAGTCCATTTTGCACGAGAAATTATAACACAATTTTCGTTGTTTAATTTCCATTAGAAAAATCATTAGAGAAATATATCCTAAGAAATAATTTGTTAAGTAAAGGGGGTCTACTCTTAGCACAAGACTTACTAACAAACCTCCCCAGCACACTCTACACCTCAGCACTAAGCTGAGGTGCCTACCTGCTCCTCCTGGCACCTGGTGACAAGTTGGATTGGCAAAAACAAAGCCTTCTGTATCCGAAGCGGAACACAAGCGACAGAGAGGGGGACTAAAATAAGCCAGTGCGACTAATATCAGACGAAAAGGCGCCAAAGGAAAACGGCGTTCAGAAAGGAGACACGCCCCATTAATGACGTCACTCCAAGTATCGACTAGAAGCTGCATAAACTAATGCCGTTACAGTCTCTAACACTAACAGTCCCCACATCAAAACGACTGCACATATAAGCAGTACACCACCAATAAAAGAGAAAAAATAAAGTTTCCCTTTGTTCTTCCCTTATTCTACCGCCACACAGTACCCTTCATCCTGCCAGAAAAATCCTGCTTCAGGAATTATTGCCCAATATGGTGCAGTTATGTGTTGTAGTGCCATAGATGTATTAGAAATAAAAACATAATTTATGTAAGAGCTTACCTGATAAATTCATTTCTTTCATATTAGCAAGAGTCCATGAGCTAGTGACGTATGGGATATACATTCCTACCAGGAGGGGCAAAGTTTCCCAAACCTCAAAATGCCTATAAATACACCCCTCACCACACCCACAATTCAGTTTAACGAATAGCCAAGAAGTGGGGTGATAAGAAAGGAGCGAAAGCATCAAAAATAAGGAATTGGAATAATTGTGCTTTATACAAAAAAATCATAACCACCACAAAAAAGGGTGGGTCTCATGGACTCTTGCTAATATGAAAGAAATGAATTTATCAGGTAAGCTCTTACATAAATTATGTTTTCTTTCATGTAATTAGCAAGAGTCCATGAGCTAGTGACGTATGGGATAATAAATACCCAAGATGTGGAACTTCCACGCAAGAGTCACTAGAGAGGGAGGGATAAAATAAAGACAGCCAATTCCGCTGAAAAATAATCCACAACCCAAAACAAAAGTTTTAATCTTAATAATGAAAAAAACTGAAATTATAAGCAGAAGAATCAAACTGAAACAGCTGCCTGAAGTACTTTTCTACCAAAAACTGCTTCAGAAGAAGAAAACACATCAAAATGGTAGAATTTAGTAAAAGTATGCAAAGAAGACCAAGTTGCTGCTTTGCAAATCTGATCAACAGAAGCTTCATTCCTAAACGCCCAGGAAGTAGAAACTGACCTAGTAGAATGAGCCGTAATTCTATGAGGCGGGATTTACCCGACTCCACATAAGCAAGATGAATCAAAGACTTTAACCACGACGCCAAAGAAATGGCGGAGGCCTTCTGACCTTTTCTGTACCCAGAAAAGATAACAAATAGACTAGAAGTCTTTCTAAAATCTTTAGTAGCTTCAACATAATATTTCAAAGCCCTTACTACATCCAAAGAATGTAAAGATCTCTCCTTTGAATTCTTAGGATTAGGACACAATGAAGGAACAACAATTTCTCTACTAATGTTGTTAGAATTCACAACCTTAGGTAAAAATTTAAATGAAGTCCGCAATACTGCCTTATCCTGATGAAAAATCAGAAAAGGAGATTCACAAGAAAGAGCAGATAACTCAGAAACTCTTCTAGCAGAAGAGATGGCCAAAAGGAACAGAACTTTCCAAGAAAGTAATTTAATGTCCAGAGAATGCATAGGTTCAAACGGAGGGGCTTGTAAAGCCCTCAGAACCAAATTAAGACTCCAAGGAGGAGAGATTGATTTAATGACAGGTTTAATACGAACCAAAGCCTGTACAAAACAATGAATATCAGGAAGATTAGCAATCTTTCTGTGAAAAAGAACAGAAAGAGCAGAGATTTGTCCTTTCAAGGAACTTGCAGACAAACCTTTATCCAAACCATCCTGAAGAAACTGTAAAATTCTAGGAATTCTAAAAGAATGCCAAGAGAATTTATGAGAAGACTCGATAATAAATCCTCCTAGACACAGATTTACGAGCCTGTAACATAGTATTAATTACTGAGTCAGAGAAACCTCTATGACTAAGAATCAAGCGTTCAATTTCCATACCTTCAAATTTAATGATTTGAGATCCTGATGGAAAAAAAGGCCTTGAGATAGAAGGTCTGTTCTTAACGGAAGAGTCCAAGGTTGGCAACTGGCCATCCGAATGAGATCCGCATACAAAAACCTGTGAGGCCATGCTGGAGCCACCAGAAGTACAAACGAACGTTCCATAAGAATTTTGGAAATCACTTTTGGAAGAAGAACTAGAGGCGGAAAGATATAGGCAGGATGATAATTCCAAGGAAGCGACAACGCGTCCACTGCCTCCGCCTGAGGATCCCTGGATCTGGACAGATACCTGGGAAGTTTCTTGTTTAGATGAGAGGCCATCAGATCTATTTCTGGAAGTCCCCAGATTTGAATAATCTGAAGAAATACCTCTGGGTGAAGGGACCATTCGCCTGGATGTAACGTCTGGCGACTGAGATAATCCGCTTCCCAATTGTCTACACCTGGGATGTGAACCGCAGAGATTAGACAGGAGCTGGATTCCGCCCATACAAGTATCCAAGATACTTCTTGCATAGCCTGAGGACTGTGAGTCCCACCCTGATGATTGACATATGCCACGGTTGTGACATTGTCTGTCTGAAAACAAATAAACGATTCTCTCTTCAGAAGAGGCCAGAACTGAAGAGCTCTGAAAATCGCACGGAGTTCCAAAATGTTGATTGGTAATCTCGCCTCCTGAGATTCCCAAACCCCCTGCGCTGTCAGAGATCCCCATACAGCTCCCCAACCTGATAGACTCGCATCTGTTGAGATCACAGTCCAGGTTGGACGAACAAAAGAAGCCCCTTGAACTATACGATGGTGATCTATCCACCACGTCAGAGAGTGTCGTACATTGGAATTTAAGGATATTAAATGTGATATCTTTGTAAAATCCCTGCACCATTGGTTCAGCATACAAAGCTGAAGAGGTCGCATGTGAAAACGAGCAAAGGGGATCGCGTCCGATGCAGCAGCCATGAGACCTAGAATTTCCATGCATAAAGCTACCGAAGGGAATGATTGAGACTGAAGGTTTCGACAGGCTGAAACCAATTTCAGACGTCTCTTTTCTGTTAGAGACAAGGTCATGGACACTGAATCTATTTGAAAACCCAAAAAGGTTACCTTTGTCTGAGGAATCAAGGAACTCTTTGGTAAATTGATCCTCCAACCATGTCTTTGAAGAAACGACACAAGTTGATTCGTATGAGATTCTGCAGAATGTGAAGACTGAGCAAGTACCAAGATATCGTCCAAATAAGGAAATACCACAATACCCTGTTCTCTGATTACAAGAGAAGGGCACCGAGAACCTTTGAAAAGATCCTTGGAGCTGTTGCTAGGCCAAACGGAAGGGCCACAAACTGGTAATGCTTGTCTAGAAAAGAGAATCTCAGAAACTGAAAGTGATCTGGATGAATCGGAATATGAAGATATGCATCCTGTAAATCTATTGTGGACATATAATGCCCTTGCTGAACAAAAGGCAGAATAGTCCTTATAGTTACCATTTTGAATGTTGGTATCCTTACATAACTATTCAATATCTTTAAATCCAGAACTGGTCTGAAGGAATTCTCCTTCTTTGGTACAATGAATAGATTTGAATAAAACCCCAGACCCTGTTCCAGAATGGAACTGGCACAATTACTCCAGCCAACTCGAGATCTGAAACACATTTCAGAAATGCCCGAGCCTTCACTGGATTCTTTGGAATGCGAGAGAGAAAAAATCTCTTTGCAGGCGGTCTTACCTTGAAACCTATTCTTTACCCCTAAAAGGCTTGGATTTATTCCAGATTGAAGAAGGCTTCCAAACAGAAACCGTTCCTTTAGGGGAAGGGTCAGGCTTCTGTTCCTTATTCTGACGAAAGGAACGAAAACGATTAGCAGCCCTATATTTACCTTTAGATTTTTTGTGCTGAGGCAAAAAAGTTCCTTTCCCCCCGGTAACAGTTGAAATAATTGAATCCAACTGGGAACCAAATAATTTATTACTTTGGAAAGAAAGAGAAAGCAAAGTTGACTTAGAAGACATATCTGCATTCCAAGTTTTAAGCCATAAAGCTCTTCAGGCTAAAATAGCTAAAGACATATACCTGACATCAACTCTAATGATATCAAAGATGGCATCACAAATAAAGTTATTAGCATGTTGAAGAAGTTTAACAATGCTATGAGCATTATGGTCTGATACTTGTTGTGCTAAAGCCTCCAACCAAAATGTGGAAGCGGCAGCAACATCAGCCAAAGAAATAGCAGGCCTAAGAAGATTACCTGAACATAAATAAGCTTTCCTTAGAAAGGATTCAATCTTCCTATCTAAAGGATCCTTAAAGGAAGTACTATCTGCTGTAGGAATAGTAGTACGTTTAGCAAGAGTAGAGATAGCCCCATCAACTTTAGGGATTTTGTCCCAAAACTCTAATCTGTCAGATGGCACAGGATACAATTTCTTAAACCTTTGAGAAAGAGTAAATGAAGTACCCAGATTATTCCATTCCCTAGAAATTACTTCAGAAATAGCATCAGGAACAGGAAAAACTTCTGGAATAACTATAGGAGGTTTAAAAAACGAATTTAAGCGCTTAGTAGATTTAGTATCAAGAGGACTAGAATCCTCCATCTCTAATGCGCTTAAAACTTCTTTAAGTAAAGAGCGAATAAATTCCATTTTAAATAAATATGAAGATTTATCAGAGTCAATATCTGAGACAGAATCCTCTGAACCAGAAATATCTTCATCAGAAACAGACAAATCAGAATGATGACGGTCATTTAAAAATTCATCTGAAAAATGAGAAGTTTTAAAAGACCTTTTACGTTTACTGGAAGGAGGAATAACAGACATAGCCTTCCTAATAGATTTAGAAACAAATTCTATAATATTAACAGGAACATCCTGAGTATTAGATGTTGAAGGAACAGCAACAGGTAATGGTATATTACTAATGGAAATACTATCTGCATTAGCAAGCTTATCATGACATTCATCACAAACTACAGCCGGAGGAACAATCACCACAAGTTTACAGCAAATGCACTTAACTTTGGTAGAACCAGCATCAGGCAGCGTCTTTACAGAAGTAGATTCAGATCCAGGGTCAATGTGAGACATCTTGCAATATGTAAAAGAAAAAACAACATATAAAGCAAAATTATCAAATTCCTTAAATGACAGTTTTAGGAATGGGAAAAAAATGCCAATGAACAAGCCTCTAGCAACCAGAAGCAATGAAAAATGAGATTGAAATGTGAAAAAAAAAGGTGGAGACAAGAATGACGCCCACATTTTTTAGCGCCAAAAAAGAAGCCCACATTATTGGCGCCTAAAAAATTTTGGCGCCAAGAATGACGCCGACATTTTTGGCGCAAAATGTCAAAAAAATGACGCAAACACGAACAACTTCCGGCGTCAAGTTTGACGCCGGAAATGACAAACAGAATTTTTTGCACCAAAAAAGTCTGCGCCAAGAATGACGCAATAAATTGAAGCATTTTCAGCCCCCGCGAGCCTAACAGCCCACAGGGAAAAAAGTCAATTTGAAACAATTTTTAAGGTAAGAAAAAAATGAATATTCATATGCATTATCCCAAATAATGAAACTGACTGTCTGAAATAAGGAATATTGATCATCCTGAATCATGGCAAATATAAGTTTAAAGACATATATTTAGAACTTTATAAATAAAGTGCCCAACCATAGCTTAGAGTGTCACAAAAAATTAAGACTTACTTACCCCAGGACACTCATCTACATATAGTAGATAGCCAAACCAGTACTGAAACGAGAATCAGTAGAGGTAATGGTACATAAGAGTATATCGTCGATCTGAAAAGGGAGGTAAGAGATAAATCTCTACGACCGATAACAGAGAACCTATGAAATAGATCCCGTAGAAGGAGACCATTGAATTCAAATAGACAATACTCTCTTCACATCCCTCTGACATTCACTGCACACTGAGAGGAAAACCGGGCTCCAGCCTGCTGCAAAGCGCATATCAACGTAGAATCTAGCACAAACTTACTTCACCACCTCCACGGGAGGCAAAGTTTGTAAAACTGAATTGTGGGTGTGGTGAGGGGTGTATTTATAGGCATTTTGAGGTTTGGGAAACTTTGCCCCTCCTGGTAGGAATGTATATCCCATACGTCACTAGCTCATGGACTCTTGCTAATTACATGAAAGAAAATGGCATTTACCTGCATCCCTGACTGTCCGGCAGGAGGACAGCTCACCAAGTATGAGAGGAAGCCACTCCTCACAGAGACCTGTGGATAGAAGAAAAGAACAGAGTAAACCTACTCTAGCATTCTGTTTGCAGGCAGCAATCCTGTCAGGAAAACGCAGTGAGGCCCACCCCACAAGTTCCTAACTGCTTGAAAGCTACCACAGCCCTACTGAAGAGACTAACGTGGAGTACAGCTAAACCCAGCTTGTCAGGGAAGATAAGAACAAGCCTGCTCAGGCTTCCAAAATAAAAAAATCTTGATAGAAGAATCTTAATCAGACACCTACAACTTCACATCCTCCTTGCACTGAAGGCAAAGAGAATGACTGGGTGTTGTGGGAAGGGAAGTGATACTTAACAGATTTACTGTGGTGCTCTTTGTCTCCTCCTGCTGCCCAGGAGTGATATTCCCAACAGTAATTGATGATCTGTGGACTCACCGTGTCTTAAGAAAGAAATAAAAGTTATGCTTACCTGAAAAATTTCCTTTTTTCCGGATATCGTGAGTCCACAACGTCATCAATTACTAGTAGGAATATCGCTCCTGGTTAGCAGGAGGAGGCAAAGAGCACCACAGAAAAGCTGTTAAATGTCACTCCCCACCCACAATCCCCAGTCATTCGACCGAAGGAAAAAAGGAATAAACACAAAGGTGTAGAGGTGCCTGAGGTTTAGTCAAAAATAAATGTCTTATTTAAGGGTGGGGTCATGGAATCACCCTATCCGGAAAGAAAGAAATTTATCAGGTAAGCAAAAATTAGGTTGTCTTTCCTAAGATATAGGTAAGGCGAATCACACTGCAAATCAGAGTTGCAAAACTCTCAGAGCAGAAAAGATAGCAATGAGAAACAAAACCCTCCAAGATAACAACTCAATATCTATGGAATGCATAGGCTCAAATGGAGCCTGCTGCAATATTCTAAGAATCAGGTTAAGGCTCCAAGGAGGAGCAACAAGTTTAAACACAGGTCTAATTCTGACTAGGGCCTGACAAAAAGATTGAACATCTGGCACATCCGCCAAACGCTTGTTTAACAAAATAGATAATGCAGAAATCTGACCTTTCAGAGAACTGACTGACAACCCTTTCTCCAGACCTTCCTGGAGAAAAGACAAAATTCTAGGAATCCTTACCCTACTCCAAGATTAGCCCTTAGATTCACACCAATAAAGGTATTTACGCCATACCTTATGGTAAATTATTCGAGTAACAGGCTTGCGAGTCTGGATCATGGTCTCAATGACCGATTCAGAAAATCCACGCTTAGACAGAACCAAGCATTCAATCTACAAGCAGTCAGCTTCTGAGAAACGAGATTTGGATGAAGGAATGGACCCCGAGTTAGAAGGTCCTTCCTCAGAGGCAGCCTCCAAGGTGGAAGAGATGACATCTTCACTAGGTCTGCATACCAGATCTTGCGAGGCCACGCAGGAGCTATTAGAATTACTGAAGCTCTTTCCTTTTTGATACGAGCAATGACTTGTGCAAGGAGAGCCAACAGAGGAAACAGATATGCGAGACTGAAATCCCGAGGTACCGCCAGCGCATCTATCAGGACGGCTTGCGGATCTCTCAACCTTAAACCGTACCTTGGAAGCTTGGCATTCTGCCGAGACGCTATCAGATCCAACTCCGGCATCCCCCATTTGAGGGTTAACCTGGAGAACACCTCCAGATGGAATGCCCACTCCCCGGAAAGGAATGTCTGTCTGCTCAGGAAGTCCGCTTCCCAGTTGTCCACACCAGGAATGTGGATGGCAGAAAGAAAGCAATTGAGGGCTTCCACCCACTGAATAATCCAAACCACCTCCTTCATGGCTAAGAAACTCTGAGTTTCTCCCTGCTGGTTGATGTAAGCCACTGAGGTGATATTGTCCGACTGGAACCTGATAAACCGGGCTAAGGACAACGGAGGCCAAGCTATCAGAGCATTATAAATCTCTCTCAACAAGATGTTTATTGTGAGAGCAGACTCCTCCCGAGTCCATATTCCCTGAGCCTTTAATGAGTCCCAGACTGCTCCCCAGTCTAGCAGGCTGGCATCCGTGGTTACTATCACCCAGTAAGGTCTCCGGAAGCATATGCCCTGAGACAAATTCTCCTGAGCAAGCCACCATGGGAGAGAGTCTTTTGTTGACTGGTCTAGATGTATCCTCTGAGACAGATCCGAATGGTCTCAGTTCCATTGTCTGAGCATGCATAACTGCAGAGCTCTCAAATGGAATCAAGCAAAGGGAATGATGTCCATGGAAGCGACCATTAGACCAATTACCTCCATACACTGAGTCACTGATGGCCGAAGAGTAGACTGAGAGGGGCAAGAGGAGAGAATTCTGGATTTTCTGAACTCCATCAAAAGATTTTTCATAGATGGAGAATCTATTATGGTCCCTAAGAAAACTACCCTTGTAGCTAGAACAAAGGAACTCTTTTCCAGATTCACTTTACATTTGTGGGAACGTAGAAAAGACAACAACAACATCTCTGAATGAGAGTTTGCTTGTTAAAAAGATGGCGCCTGGACCAATATGTCATCCAGGTAGGGATCCACTGCAATTCCCCAAGACCTGATCACTGCCAAGAGAACCCCCAGAAACTTTGAGAAAATTCTGGGAGCTGTAGCAAGGCCAAACAGAAAAGCCACAAACTGAAAATGTTTGTCTAGAAAGTCGAATCTCAGAAACTTGAGATGATCTCTGTGAAAGGGAACATGAATATACACATCCTTCAGATCTAAGGCCGTCATGAACTGACCCTCCTGGACTAAAGGAAAAATGGAACAATAGTTTCCATTTTGAAGGACGGTACTTGATTAGACACTTCAAGTCTAGAATAGGTCGTAAAGTTCCCTCATTTTTGGGAACCACAAACTGATTTGAATAGAAACCTAAGCCCTGTTCCTTTACAAGAACTGGAACTATTCCTCCCAGGGAAGAGAGATCCTGAACACATTTCAAGAACGCCTCTTTTTACCTGCTCCTGGGAGGAAAGGTCTTGAATACAAGTCTGTAACCCTGAGATACTATGTCCACAGCCCATTAGGATCTTGGACATCTCGTATCCATGATTGATAATACTGAGAGAATCTGCCCCCCACTTGATCAGATTCTGGATCAGGGGCAAACCCTTCATGCTGATTTAGACTCAGCTGAGGGTTTCTTGATTGCTTCCCATAGTTCCAAGACTGATTGGGTCTCCAAGAAAACTTGGACTGTTCCTGCTTGGCAGAGGAAGACTTTCCTTTAAAGTTCCAAAAGGAACGAAAATTACTCTGATGACCTTAAAGTCTGCTCTTCTTGTCTTGTGGTAGAAAGGACCCTTTTCCACCCATGACATCAGAAATAATTTCTGCCAGACCTTACCCTCGTAGGGAAGCGCCAGAAGCTTGGACTTGGGAGGTAACACCAGCTTACCAAAAGATTAGCCACAACGCGGGCTAGCACATCAAAGCCAGATATCTTGGCTCCCAGAATAATAACCTGCATGGTAGCATCATAAATAAAGGAATTGGCTTGAGAGCCATAATCCTGTCTTGGATCTCCTCCAGAGTAGTATATTCGAACCAATAAGATGCTGCACTTGACACAGTGGCAAAACAAACTGCAGGTTGCCATAGAAGACCTTGATGATATACATCTTCTTCAAATAAGCCATTGAATCATGAAAAGAACAGCTATCCTATATAGAAATATATGTTCTCTTAGCCAGAGTAGAAATGATCCCTTTTACTTTAGGCACCGTTCTTTTTAAAAAGACAGGAGACGGGGAAAGGGTATCCCTGGCTTCTCTCATTCCTGTGCAAAAAACATAATTTATGTAAGAATTTACCTGATAAATTAATTTCTTTAAAATTGGCAAGAGTCCATGAGCTAGTGACGTATGGGATATACATTCCTACCAGGAGGGGCAAAGCTTCCCAAACCTCAAAATGCCTATAAATACACCCCTCACCACACCCACAAATCAGTTTAACGAAAAGCCAAGAAGTGGGGTGATAAAAAAGGAGCGAAAGCATCAACAAGGAATTGGAATAATTGTGCTTTATACAAAAAAATCATAACCACCATAAAAAGGGTGGGCCTCATGGACTCTTGCCAACATGAAAGAAATGAATTTATCAGGTAAATTCTTACATAAATTATGTTTTTTTCATGTAACTGGCAAGAGTCCATGAGCTAGTGACGTATGGGATAGCAATACCCAAGATGTGGAACTTCACGCAAAAGTCACTAGAGACAGCCAATTGCGCTGAAAAAATTAATCCACAACCCAAAGTTTTAATCTTATAATGGAAAAGAAAAAAACTGAAATTATAGGCAGAAGAATCAAACTGAAACAGCTGCCTGAAGAACTTTTCTACCAAAAACTGCTTCTGAAGAAGAAAAAACATCAAAATGGTAGAAATTAGTAAATGTATGCAAAGAAGACCAAGTTGCTGCTTTGCAAATCTGATCAACTGAAGCTTCATTCTTAAAAGCCCAGGAAGTGGAAACTGACCTAGTAGAATGAGCGGTAATCCTCGGGGATTTAACCGAGTCCAAATAAGCGTGATGAATCAAAAGCTTTAACCAAGATGCCAAAGAAATGGCAGGAGCCTTCTGACCTTTCCTAGAACCAGAAAAGATAACAAATCGACTAGAAGTCTTACTGAAAACTTTAGTAGCTTCAACATAATATTTCAAAGCTCTCACCACATCCAAAGAATGTAAAGATCTTTCCAAAGAATTCTTAGGATGGGGACACAAAGAAGGGACAACAATTTCCCTACTAATGTTGTTGGAATTCACAACTTTAGGTAAGAATTTAAATGAAGTCCGCAAAACTGCCTTATCCTGATGAAAAATCAGAAAAAGAGACTCACAAGAAAGAGCAGATAATTCGGAAACTCTTCTAGCAGAAGAGATGGCCAAAAGAATCAACACTTTCCAAGAAAGCAATTTAATGTCCAAAGAATGCATAGGCTCAAACGGAGGAGCCTGTAAAGCCTTCAAAACCAAATTAAGACTCCAAGGAGGAGAGATTGATTTAATGACAGGCTTGATACGAACCAAAGCCTGTACAAAACAATGAATATCATGGAGTTTAGCAATTTTTCTGTGGAATAAAACAGAAAGAGCAGAGATTTGTCCTTTCAAGGAACTCACAGAAAAACCCTTATCCAAACCATCCTGAAGAAACTGTAAAATTCTAGGAATTCTAAAAGAATGCCAAGAGAATTTATGAGAACACCATGAAATGTAAGTCTTCCAAACTCGATAAAAAAATCTTTCTAGAAACAGATTTACGAGCCTGCAACATAAGATTAATCACTGAGTCAGAGAAACCTCTATGACTAAGCGTTCAATATCCATACCTTCAAATTTAATGATTTGAGATGCTGATGGAAAAAACGGACCTTGAGATAGAAGGTTTGGCCTTAGTGGAAGTGGCTATGGTTGGCAACTGGACATACGAACAAGATCCGCATACCAAAACCTGTGAGCCCATGCTGGAGCCACCAGCAGTACAAATGATTGCTCCATGATGATCTTGGAAATCACTCTTGGAAAAAGAACTAGAGGTGGAAAAATATAGGCAGGTTGATAACTCCAAGGAAGTGTCCATGCATCCACTGCTTCCGCCTGAGGATCCCTGGACCTGGACACTGGTACCTGGGAAGTTTCTTGTTTAGATGAGATGCAATCAGATCTATTTCTGGAAGCCCCACATCTGAACAATTTGAAAACACACATCTGGGTGAAGAGACCACTCTCCCGGATGTAAAGCTTGACTACTGAGATAATCCGCTTCCCAATTGTCTATACCTGGGATATGGACCGCAGAAATCAGACAGGAGCTGGATTCTGCCCAAACAAGTATTTGGGATACTTCTTTCATAGCCTGAGGACTGTGAGTACCACCCTGATGATTGACATACGCCACAGCTGTGACATTGTCTGTCTGAAAACAAATAAACGGCTCTCTCTTCAATAGAGGCCAAAACTGAAGAGCTCTGAGAATCGCAGAGTTCCAAAATATTGACTGGTAATCTCGCCTCTTGAGATTTCCAAACCCCTTGTGCTGTCAGAGACCCCCCAAACTCTTGATAAAGGCAGCTAACACTGCCGAAACGCGTAGATTTGCTTACTCCTGTCAATTCAGAATTTTATTACTGGTAGTGTTACACTCCACAGGTTCATCCCTATCTCTATGATTAATATAGAGGGAGGACATATGAGTAATTCCTGTGTGTAACCAATTATATACTAAGGCTATTGAACTGCTAAATTGTTTTACTGGCACAAAAACAGGTTCATTTCTATCTCCTTGAATCAACACTGAGATCGATGTATGAATAATTCCTGTGTGCCCCCTTGTTTCTTCCTTTGCTCCCATCATAGCCCTAATATACACTAAAAACCAAGTGCTTAGGAGCTTCTTCGCAAAAGGACAAGTTTCACATTTCAGAACGGACATAAAACCAAACGGATCAACACTTCATAGGATTCAGAGCTGCTGATAAAACAAACCGTTTTTTTCAAATTTGGACAGATTCTTTGGACATTGGACACTTGCAAGTATTGATACTAACCATCACATAAACAAGTATACTTTGTTACAATTGAGAGTTGGATACAAATTTCAAACTTGTTGTGTTTAAGCATATCACAGAGATTGGAGGAATACAATAGTCAGGTGACGTGACGTCACACCTCCCGATCCATCACTCACAGTTACTCCTAACGGCTGAACAGATCAGACGCCTCCACTGAATACTGTGACCAAATATTCCATTGCTTAAAAATAATACTGGTAACATTTAGCCGAGCCAATTTCACTGTGCTAAGAGTCATTTACCTTTATCAAGTTTATTCATATTCGTATATATTTTTAAGAAACACTCAGGGAACCTTTTAGAAATTTTATATCGGCTGTATTTCTCTGTTTTTAATATGATCAATATGTTTGATTGTTACTGATGCCGGCATCTTATGTAATTGAGTATATGCTAACATATTCTGTATGCATTAACTAGTTATCTACTTAAATCACTATAAAAATTCTCTTTTATTATCATTAGTTCCTCTTGTTATTTCATTTTATTTTTCATAATAATCTGGTTGGCTCCACTTAGCTGGAGCGCTTATCCCACACCATTCTCACCTCTTTATCGTATAGTCTGTAATTGGAGATTTTATCAGACCATATTAGGGATTCAAGCACAGAAACCTTTTCCTGATTAGCACTCACACCACCCTTTGTTTGTTTGTCAGAGATCCCCAGACAGCTCCCCAACCTGAAAGACTCGCATCTATTGTGATCACAGTCCAGGTTGGATGAACTAAAGAGGCCCCTTGAACTATACAATGGTGATCTAACCACCAAGTCAGAGATAGTCGAATATTGCGATCTAAGGATATTAATTGTGATATCCTTGTATAATCCCTGCACCATTGGTTCAGCATACAAAGCTGAAGAGGTCTCATGTGAAAACGAGCAAAGGGGATCGCGTCCGATGCTGCAATCATGAGACCTAAAACCTCCATGCACATAGCTACTGAAGGGAATGACTGAGACTGAAGGTGCTGACAAGCTGCAACCAATTTCAGACGTCTCTTGTCTGTTAGAGACAAAGTCATGGACACTGAATCTATTTGGAAAGCTAAAAAGGTTACCCTCGTCTGAGGAATCAAAGAACGTTTTGGTAAATTGATCCTCCAACCATGTCTTTGAAGAAACAACACTAGTTGATTTGTGTGAGATTCTGCAGAACGTAAAGACTGCGCAAGTACCAAGATATCGTCCAAATAAGGAAACGCCACAATACCCCGCTCTCTGATTACAGTAGGGCACCGAGAACCTTTGAAAAGATCCTTGGAGCTGTCGCTAGGCCAAAAGGAAGAGCAACAAATTGGTAATGCTTGTCTAGAAAAGAGAATCTCAGGAACTGATAGTGATCTGGATGAATCGGAATATGAAGATATGCATCCTGTAAGTCTATTGTGGACATATAATGCCCTTGCTGAACAAAAGGCAGAATAGTCCTTAAGACTTTTAGATCCAGAACTGGTCTGAATGAATTTTCTTTCTTTGGAACAATGAACAGATTTGAATAAAACCCCAGACCCTGTTCCTGAAAAGGAACTGGCACGATTACCCCAGATAACTCCAGGTCTGAAACACACGTCAGGAAAGCCTGCGCTTTCTCTGGGTTCACTGGAATGCGTGAGAGAAAGAAACTTCTCACAGGCAGTCTTACTCTGAAACCTATTCTGTACCCCCGAGAGACAATGTTCTGAATCCAATGATTTTGGACTGAATTTATCCAAACATCCTTGAAAAATTTTAATCTGCCCCCTACCAGCTGAGCTGGAATGAGGGCCGCACCTTCATGCGGACTTGGGGGCTGGTTTAGATCTCTTAAATGGCTTGGATTTATTCCAGATTGAGGAAGGCTTGCAATTGGAGACAGATTCCTTAGGGGAAGGACTAGGTTTCTGTTCCTTATTTTGTCGAAAGGAACGAAAACGATTAGAAGCTTTAAATTTAACCTTAGATTTTTTATCCTGAGGCAAAAAAGCTCCCTTCCCCCCAGTGACAGTTTAAATTATAGAATCCAAATGAGAACCAAATAATTTATTACCTTGGAAAGAAAGAGATAGCAATGTCGATTTAGAAGTCATATCAGCATTCCAAGATTTAAGCCATAAAGCTCTTCTAGCTTAAATAGCTAAATACATATATCTAACATCAATTCTGATGATATCAAAAATGGCATCACAAATGAAATTATTAGCATGCAAAAAGCTGAAGCAGCTGCAACATCAGCCAAAGAAATAGCAGGCATAAGAAGATGGCCTGAACATAAATAAGCTTTCCTTAGACAAGATTCAAGCTTCCTATCTAATCCTTAAAATAAGTACTATCTTCCGTAGGAATAGTAGTATGTTTAGCAAGAGTAGAGATGGCCCCATCAACTTTGGGGATCTTTTCCCAAAACTCCAATCTATCACTAGGCAAAGGATACAATTTTTTAAACCTTGAAGGAGGAGTAAAATAAGTACCCAGTCTATTCCATTCCTTAGAAATCATATCTGAAATAGCATCAGGAACTGGAAAAACCTCTGGAATAACTACATGAGGTTTATAAACCAAATTTAAATGTTTACTAGTTTTAGTATCAAGAGGACTAGTCTCCTCCATATCTAATGCAATCAACACTACTTTCTCCAACATTGGTGTGTCCGGTCCACGGCGTCATCCTTACTTGTGGGAATATCTCTTCCCCAACAGGAAATGGCAAAGAGTCCCAGCAAAGCTGGCCATATAGTCCCTCCTAGGCTCCGCCCACCCCAGTCATTCTCTTTGCCGTTGCACAGGCAACATCTCCACGGAGATGGTTAAGAGTATGTGGTGTTTAGTTGTAGTTTTTTTATTCTACTATCAAGAGTTTGTTATTTTAAAATAGTGCCGGTATGTACTATTTACTCTAAAACAGAAAAGGATGAAGATTTCTGTTTGTGAGAGGAAGATGATTTTAGCAGACAGTAACTAAAATCGATTGCTGTTTCCACATAGGACTGTTGAGATGAAGTAACTTCAGTTGGGGGAAACAGTTAGCAGACTTTTCTGCTTAAGGTATGACTAGCCATATTTCTAACAAGACCATGTAATGCTGGAAGGCTGTCATTTCCCCTCATGGGGACCGGTAAGCCATTTTCTTAGTCTCAAACAGAATAAAGGGCTTAATATGGGCTATAAAACTGGTAGACACTTTTATGGGCTAAATCGATTGCTTTATTTGGACATTGTATACATGTTTATGCTGATAATTCACACTTATAAACTTGGGGAACGTTTTTTTAACGTCAGGCACTATGTTAGACACCTTTTCCAGTCAGGAAGGGCCTTCCCAGTTGTAGGCTGAGCCTCATTTTCGCGCCATTACTGCGCAGTTGTTTTTGAGAGCAAGACATGCAGATGCATGTGTGAGGATCTGAAAATTTCAGATTCAGGAAAAATTTCTCAACAGGCTGAACCTGATGTTGTGACATTTAAATTTAAATTAGAACATCTCCGCGCACTACTAGGAGGCGTTATCTACTCTGGATAATTGTGACAACTTGGTCATTCCAGAAAAAATATGCAAGATGGACAAGTTCCTAGAGGTTCCGGTGCACCCCGACGCTTTTCCTATACCCAAGCGGGTGGCGGACATAGTGAATAGGGAGTGGGAGAAGCCCGGCATACCTTTTGTTCCCCCTCCTATATTTAAGAAATTATTTCCTATGGTCGACCCCAGAAAGGACTTATGGCAGACAGTCCCTAAGGTCGAGGGGGCAGTTTCTACTCTAAACAAGCGCACTACTATTCCTATTGAGGATAGCTGTGCTTTCACAGATCCTATGGATAAAAAATTGGAAGGTTTGCTTAAAAAGATTTTTGTACAGCAAGGTTACCTTCTACAACCCATTTCGTGCATTGTTCCTGTCACTACAGCAGCGTGGTTCTGGTTCGAGGAACTAGAAAAGTCGCTCAGAAGAGAGACTCCATATGAGGAGGTTATGGACAGAGTTCAAGCACTTAAGTTAGCTAACTTTTATTTTGGATGCTGCTTTGCAATTAGCTAGATTAGCGGCGAAAAATTCAGGGTTTGCAATTGTGGCGCGCAGAGCGCTTTGGCTAAAGTCTTGGTCAGCGGATGTATCATCCAAGACAAAATTGCTTAACATCCCCTTCAAGGGTAAAACTCTCTTTGGACCAGAATTGAAAGAGATTATCTCAGACATCACTGGGGGAAAGGGTCACGCCCTCCCACAAGATAGGCCTTTCAAGGCCAAGAATAAGTCTAATTTTCGTTCCTTTCGTAATTTCAGGAACGGACCGGCCTCTAATTCTGCATCCTCTAAGCAAGAGGGTAATGCCTCACAGTCCAAAACAGCCTGGAAACCGATGCAAGGCTGGAACAAGGGTAAGCAGACCAAGAAGCCTGCTACCGCTAACAAAACAGCATGAAGGAGTAGCCCCCGATCCGGGACCGGATCTAGTGGGGGGGCAGACTCTCTCTCTTTGCTCAGGCTTGGGCAAGAGATGTTCAGGATCCCTGGGCGCTAGAAATAGTTTCTCAGGGTTATCTTCTGGAATTCAAGGAACTACCCCCAAGGGGAAGGTTCCACATGTCTCACTTATCCTCAAACCAAATAAAGAGACAGGCGTTCTTACATTGTGTAGAAGACCTGTTAAAGATGGGAGTGATACACCCAGTTCCAATGACGGAACAAGGAATGGGATTTTACTCAAATCTGTTCGTAGTTCCCAAAAAAGAGGGAACCTTCAGACCAATTCTGGATTTAAAGATCCTAAACATATTTCTCAGGGTACCATCGTTCAAAATGGAAACCATTCGAACGATTCTACCCACTATCCAGGAAGGTCAATTTATGACTACCGTGGATCTAAAGGATGCGTACCTACATATTCCTATCCACAAAGAACATCATCAGTTCCTAAGGTTCGCCTTTCTGGACAAACATTACCAGTTTGTGGCCCTCCCATTCGGATTAGCCACTGCTCCAAGGATTTTCACAAAGGTACTCGGGTCCCTTCTAGCGGTTCTAAGACCGAGGGGCATTGCAGTAGTACCATACTTGGACGACATTCTAATACAAGCGTCGTCCCTTTCAAGATCAAAGGCTCATACAGACATCGTCCTGGCCTTTCTCAGATCTCACGGATGGAAGGTGAACATAGAAAAAAAGTTCTCTGTCTCCGTCAACAAGAGTTCCCTTCTTGGGAACAATAATAGATTCCTTAGAAATGAGGATCTTTCTGACAGATGTCAGAAAGTCAAAACTTCTAAGCGCTTGTCAAGTTCTTCATTCTGTTCCACGTCCTTCCATAGCTCAGTGCATGGAAGTAGTAGGGTTGATGGTTGCAGCAATGGACATAGTTCCTTTTGCGCGAATTCATCTAAGACCATTACAACTGTGCATGCTGAAACAGTGGAATGGGGACTATACAAACTTGTCTCCAGTGATTCAAGTAGATCAGAAGACCAGAGATTCACTCCGTTGGTGGATATCCCTGGACCACCTATCCCAGGGAATGAGCTTCCGCAGACCAGAGTGGGTCATTGTCACGACCGACGCCAGTCTAGTGGGCTGGGGTGCGGTCTGGGAATCCCTGAAAGCTCAGGGACTATGGTCTCGGGAAGAGTCTCTTCTCCCGATAAACATTCTGGAACTAAGAGCGATATTCAATGCTCTCAGGGCTTGGCCTCAGCTTGCAAAGGCCAGATTCATAAGATTCCAATCAGACAACATGACAACTGTTGCGTATATCAATCATCAGGGGGGAACAAGGAGTTCCCTGGCGATGAAAGAAGTAACCAAAATAATACAATAGGCGGATAATCACTCCTGCCATCTATCTGCGATCCACATCCCAGGTGTGGAAAACTGGGAAGCGGATTATCTGAGTCGTCAGACATTCCATCCGGGGGAGTGGGAACTCCACCCGGAGATTTTTGCCCAATTGACTCAATTATGGGGCATTCCAGACATGGATCTGATGGCGTCTCGTCAGAACTTCAAGGTTCCTTGCTACGGGTCCAGATCCAGGGATCCCAAGGCGACTCTAGTGGATGCACTAGTAGCGCCTTGGACCTTCAACCTAGCTTATGTGTTTCCACCGTTTCCTCTCATTCCCAGGCTGGTAGCCAGGATCAAACAGGAGAGGGCCTCGATGATCTTGATAGCCCCTGCGTGGCCACGCAGGACTTGGTATGCAGACCTGGTGAATATGTCATCGGTTCCACCATGGAAGCTACCTTTGAGACAGGACCTTCTTGTTCAGGGTCCATTCGAACATCCAAATCTGGTCTCCCTCCAGCTGACGGCTTGGAGATTGAACGCTTGATTCTATCAAAGCGTGGGTTTTCAGATTCTGTGATTGATACTCTGGTTCAGGCCAGAAAACCGGTAACTAGAAAGATTTACCATAAAATATGGAAAAGATATATCTGCTGGTGTGAATCCAAGGGATTCCCTTGGAATAAGATAAAAATTCCTAAGATTCTTTCCTTTCTGCAAGAAGGTTTGGATAAAGGATTATCTGCGAGTTCTCTAAAGGGACAGATTTCTGCTTTATCTGTCTTACTACACAAACGACTGGCAGCTATACCAGATGTTCAAGCATTTGTTCAGGCTCTGGTTAGGATCAAGCCTGTTTACAGACCTTTGACTCCTCCCTGGAGTTTAAATTTAGTTCTTTCAGTTCTTCAAGGGGTTCCGTTTGAACCTCTACATTCCATAGATATTAAGTTGTTATCTTGGAAAGTTTTGTTTTTGGTTCCATGCAGATAAGGTGGTTTTGCGTACTAAGCCTGGTTTTCTTCCAAAGGTTGTTTTTAACAAAAATATTAACCAGGAGATAGTTGTACCTTCTTTGTGTCCGAATCCAGTTTCAAAGAAGGAACGTTTGTTACACAATTTGGACGTAGTCCGTGCTCTAAAATTCTATTTAGAAGCTACAAAAGATTTCAGACAAACATCTTCTCTGTTTGTCGTCTATTCTGGTAAAAGGAGAGGTAAAAAAGCGACTTCTACCTCTCTTTCCTTTTGGCTTAAAAGCATCATCCGATTGGCTTACAAGACTGCCAGACGGCAGCCTCCTGAAAGAAACACAGCTCACTCCACTAGGGCTGTGGCTTCCACATGGGCTTTCAAGAACAAGGCTTCTGTTGATCAGATATGTAAGGCAGCGACTTGGTCTTCACTGCACACTTTTGCCAAATTTTACAAATTTGATACTTTTGCTTCTTCGGAGGCTATTTTTGGGAGAAAGGTTTTGCAAGCCGTGGTGCCTTCCGTTTAGGTAACCTGATTTGCTCCCTCCCTTCATCCGTGTCCTAAAGCTTTGGTATTGGTTCCCACAAGTAAGGATGACGCCGTGGACCGGACACACCAATGTTGGAGAAAACAGAATTTATGCTTACCTGATAAATTACTTTCTCCAACGGTGTGTCCGGTCCACGGCCCGCCCTGGTTTTTTTAATCAGGTCTGATGAATTATTTTCTCTAACTACAGTCACCACGGTACCATATGGTTTCTCCTATATTTTTCCTCCTGTCCGTCGGTCGAATGACTGGGGTGAGCGGAGCCTAGGAGGGACTATATGGCCAGCTTTGCTGGGACTCTGCCATTTCCTGTTGGGGAAGAGATATTACCACAAGTAAGGATGACGCCGTGGACCGGACACACCGTTGGAGAAAGTAATTTATCAGGTAAGCATAAATTCTGTTTTTAATAAAGAACAAATATACTCCATTTTAAATAAATAAGAGGATTTGTCAGTGTCAATATCTGAGGCAGGATCCTCTGAATCAGACAGATCCTCATCAGAGATAGATAAATCAGTATGTTGTCGGTCATTAGAAAATTCATCAACTCTATGAGAAGTTTTAAAAGACCTTTTACGTTTATTAGAAGGCGGAATGGCAGACAAAGCCTTCTGAATGGAATCAGAAATAAATTCTCTCAAATTGACAGGAATATCCTGAGCATTAGATGTTGATGGACCAGCAACATTTGATGGAAACATTCTCTGCATGTAAAAGTTTATCATGACAACTATTACAAACCACAGCTGGAGGAACAGTTACCACACGTTTACAACAAATGCACTTAGCTTTGGTAGAACCGATATCAGGCAGCAGGATTCCAGTAGTAGATTCTGAGACAGGATCAGATTGAGACATCTTGCAGTATGTAAAAAAACAACATATAAAGCAAAATGATCAATTTCCTTATATGACAGTTTCAGGAATGGGAAAAAATGCAAACAGAATAGGCCTCTGACATAGAAAAAAAGACCAGAG